>NC_053428.1:15422176-15691177 GCF_007990345.1 Gossypium hirsutum | reverse complement strand
AATTTGGACCCAGCTGAAGATCTTCTTGATAGAATGAAAGAAGAAAAGTGTGATGTAAGAGAAGATATCTTCCTTTCTATTTGTAGAGGGTATGGAAGGGTTCATAGACCATTAGATCCGTGAGGGTCTTTGGTTAAGATGAAGGACTTCCAATGTGAACCCAGTAAAGATCTTATATTATATGTTTGATATTCTGGTTGATGAGAACCAGTTAAAGCCGCTTTTAGTACAGCATAGAGAAGTAGGTGTTCAAACTATGTGTCACCCTGATATTTGATAACACTCTGTAATAGTGAACCTTGATCCTATTCATTATTCGTGAAGCCCAATCGTGGTTCCTCCAGATTCTTACTTACGGAACTTGATTAATGGGTTGTGTAAATTCGAAAGTTACAGATGCAAAGGTTTTTTTGAAGAGATGAAAATGAGAGATTGTTCTCCTTCTTATTACATATTCATCCTTGATACTGGGTTATGTCAGTCAATAATATAAATGAAGCTTTGGATTTGCTTGAGAAATGAAAAACAATGGTATGGAGCCAAATGTGTTTACTTATAGTTCTTTAATGGATGGTCTCTGCAAGGATAGTCGTTCTTCCAAAGCGATGGAACTACTGGAGACAATGGTTAGCAAACGTTGTAACCAAACATGATAACTTATAGTAGCTTAATTCATGGACTATGTAAGAGGAAGCTTCATCAAGCTGTGGAGATTCTTGACAGGATGAAACTTCAGGGTCTGCAACCAGATGCAGGATTGTACGGGAAAATCATAAGCGGATTCTGTGATGTCAACAAGTTTGAGGAGGCAGCACGTTTCCTTGATGAGATGGTTTAGACAGAATCTGCCAACAGATTAACTTGGAGTCTTCATGTTAGGATTCACAATATGGTGTCCAAGGCCTTTGTACAAGAGTGATTCAAGTCGAGCTTCAAGTTGTATCTAAGCATGAGAACTAGGCCATCTCTGTGAGATTCGACTTCGAGATTCTTATGAAATCTTTCGTTAAGGATGGAGACCTACACAAAGCTGCTCGTATTGTTGATGAAATGCTGATTGATGGATGTACTCCAAAAGGGAGAATGGAGTATGCTCTTGGTGCATTTTGGAATCAAACAATGGTTCAAGAAGCTGTTGAGTTGTTTCAGGCTGAGTGATGATGAACTTGCGGAAGCTGACTTACAATCAAGATGAAGCTTTTGATTTGGTATGCAATTTTGCTGTTATATTCTAATTACATATTTCTGGCTTGGCCTAACTTTGAATAGACTTGATAATTTTGTAAAAATGTTTTATGATTTGAAAATTACAAAAAAAATAGACAGACAGGAAAGAAATGGTTTGTGGTGGTAGGATGATATCAAACACCATATCAAATTCCCTAATAATCATTGAAAAATAAACCATCAATGATCCTCAATCTATCATAAAAAACCTTGCCAACTTGCCATTCGGTATCCGAAATTATCCATGAATCTTATTCGGGAACATGATAATCCACTGATTCCTATGAAGCCAGCTTTCATGGGATGATAGTCTTTGTCTGGCCATGCCGAGACTTGGGGTTTTAGCTTGGCACTTGCACCACATGGAGAATGCTTTGCTATTTATTGCTCACCCAATATTACATCAAGGGTACAACAGCACACTTTTAGTTGTTCTCATGCTATGCTTTGCTAAGCTCTTGCAGGTTACAAATGAAGGGTCCCTATTTATGGGCAACTCCTTAAGCATCTTACGGCTAATATTACACCAGACAGCCCTTGCAATCCACATGTTTCTCCAACCTTCTAGACACTTCCCTCATCCCTAGTAGGCTTGACACACTCCTCGGAATCTTGTTTTCTCGAAACATCTTGAGCTACCTGCTTGCCAAGCTGCCATCCACTGAACAATAGATCAATCAAATGCGCTATGGGTTGAAATGATTAAGAGCATTGTATGAGGCTTTCTTTCAATATCCCAATCCGGTGGGAGGGGTAATTTTTCTTCACCTTGTGCCTTAATCCACAGCCAAATCCTGCAGGGGCTGCAAGTTTTCTGAATTCTATTATCCTGTTACGGGGGAACTGGCTCTCTTCTACTATGGGTATTGGGGAACTTTCCATTTCTCATTTGGTTTGTTTCAGTGTTATTTCATACTAACACATTAATGTCTCAGCACTTTCAAGCTTGGCAATGTTTTCTTTTGAGAAATGCTTTTAAAAATTTGGTTTAAAATTTGAGTCTTTAGCATTGCAGTTAAAAAATTCTTTTAAAAAATAAAATGTCTATTTTAGACATGTTATTATTAAGTAACAAATATGCATTTAAATAAAATTTAAATTAGTTAATATTATTATATTTAGTAAGAATATAAAAAAAATTATTATAACTTGTTGTTAATATTTTAATATATAAAATATACTTTTAAATATTTTTAAGTAATAAATATTAATTAATTATAAAATTTAATTAGAATATATAATTACATTTTAAATATTTAAATATAACCATTAAATATTTGTAATTAGTATTTTAAAAAATATTTTTTTATTTTTAATTAATGATTTTAACACATTTGTAATTAAACACTAAGAAAAAAAAGAGAAAGTACTATGTTAATAGAGGGATGAAAAAGTAATTAAGCAATAAAAGTGTTTTGTGAAAGGAAAAGTTAAAAATTTAGCTTTTCTTTTCAAGAGTGCTTTTGAAGAGCACTTCTGAAAATTAAAAATTTCAGCTAAAAACAATTTATTTGCACAATTTTTTTCTAAAGTACTTTTAAAGTCAGAAATTTTTTTTTTAAAGCACAGAACAACATCACTTAGATTGCAAAAAGGGCGAGCCCTTACTAGTAACTTTGAGATGATCGATGGGGAATTCATGAGGTGGATGCCAATCCTTCTTAGTACATCCATAAAGCCCAACTCCTAGATTGTGATCTGCAATGCAAAGGATCCTAAGAAAGTCCAATTCAACAGCATTGGAAGGGTTGGGCCTTCTACATTAAGGGCCAAAAATTTAGATCAAGCCCAATTTATCTTATCTCAGGTTCTTTTGGGGGTCCCAAGAGCATACAATTTATTTATTTATTTATTTATTTATTATTAAGCAAGTAGATGAACGCTATATAAATTGATTAATTAGTAGGTAAAGTTGTCTTGAAAAATTTAGTAGGTAAAGTAGCTTTACCTGTAGGATTAGGCTATTAGGTCAGATTTAGATGGTATGCTCAAGATGGACTACAAATCCAACTCTGAGATTGAAACATGCTTTTCAACAAATGTAATCGTAAAGGTGAAAGGATTTCCAATTATTAATTCACAATTTCTAATAGTAAAAGATATAGGAACAATACTAATATTTAATATTGCTGGTTAGGTTGATATTTTAAAAAAACATACAGATGATGAAAAGTAAATAAATCCTTAACCAATAAGCTCAATGTTTAGAAATTGAATTTCTTCATTCATTTACCCAAATCTTGATTTTATACATAGTTTGTATTAGTTACATAAAATGATGTCAAGTCTTGGATTTTGCACTAATTAATCAAATTTTTTATGGGTTCTTGAAAGCGGATTGTAAATAGCAATTACACGACCTTCGCTGCAATTCGTATACCATTAATTGTTGTCCACATTGCAATGCACCAAAATTTCAATAATTATATATATATGTGCCATGAAGGCGATGGATGGTAAACATAAACCGTTGGATGGTGACACACTAAGCCATGTTTCTTGCATGCCTTGGGTTCCTGTTGTCAAATATAATATTGATACATGTAATAAACAATACAATAAAAACTTAGAAATTAGGTTCTGTTGACTCGACTATTTGGCATATAGCACCAAAATACATTAATTATACTAGCTAGTAGCAAGAACGAAGAATCCCATCACCAAGGCAGGGTGCCAACTTTATCAGTTTAGTGACATAAAAAAAGGTTTTATTTTAATATTTTGGAGGTGAATGACACAAATAATTCGGTAAAGAGAAGCAAATTGGGGTGGATATATACAATGTTGCTATCACAAATTAAGCTTTCAAGTAATAGTATTTTGTTTTCCCTTTTACTTTAAATCTTCCCATTACCATATGTAATTGATTGACAGCGAAATATATAAAGGGAAGGTTGAATAACTAGAGATATATCTATTTGCAATTGTCATTTTTCTTAATTAATGAAATGTAGGCCAAAGCTAACTTAGTTACACAATTTTGTTTACAATAGTTCAAAAGATTCTCCATGCATTAATGTTTATTTATCCATCTGTTTTCCCCCACAAATTAATGTAATGTTTTTTTAATACAAAATCCTTGAGAGATTAGGATATGCAGAATCTGGTCCAAAATGGTTAGGTAGCTGTCTACAAGCTGGAGCTTGGTAGGTGCTTGTAATTTATTATAAATCAAGGAATTCGGGATTAAATTAACCTAATCTAATCATAACCACCATTTAAATCAAGAAAAGAAGAAGCTGCTCTCTTTTGGTGCGGGCCATTGTGTAATCACTCTAATGTTAATGTGTGTAGTTCAACTCAAATTCAAGTTTTCATTTAGCATTAAATTAACAACTCCCCACACCCACTACTGTCCACCTCAAACAGACTTAATTTGCTTAGTGTAATGATCATGTGGCTGTTTCCATAACATGATAATGAGCTGAAGAGGCCATGCATGCCTACTTCACATGATGAACATCCCTGTAAGAAAATTTCCTTTTGGGTTAGATGAAATTATAATGTTTAGATTTACTTTCCTTTTTAACAAAAAATAAAAACACAGTTTGAGAATAATAAAAGAGAGGTAGATATTAAAAAAATACGAAAATAAATTAATTTCATATTAATATTCACAAAAATTAAATTGATAAATATTTTTGTTTCCGGGGGGGGGGAATTAATCATCGTGATTCCCAACATTGGCTGTTGCTTCTAATTATGAGATGAAGATGCAAAAATAGTAACACAATCAAAATGGACCCTAAATTATAACTTTGTTTCCATCTAAAATTTATGTCAAAAACTAGATCGGAAGTTGTCAAATGTCTAATCCTCTATTGTTTTGCACTAATGCGTTGATTATGGCTTCATTACCAAAAAACAATGAAAACAAAAGACAAATTAGTGGTTAATCGGATAGGATTTGTCTAATTGTAACACCCTTAAATATTTTTCTTGCTCAACCATGTTGAAACAGCACAAAAGGTTTTCCTTCATACAACTACTTCAATCATGAGAAAGAGAGAGGGAGAGCTTTAAAGGCTATAGTAGTCAGTGTCGTGATGATGAACTTTCTCCATTTTCCAATAAAATGAACCACACTTTTGCGTGCATGTATGTATGTATGTATGTGTGTAAATGAAAGTGTGTGTGATACTTGAGACTTATGAGGTGGATTTTCATTTTTAAAACCTCACTGTCTAATAATTGAAGGCTAGAACCTTTTTCTTCAAATGAGATTCCCCTTCTCACTCCAGTTTCTGCCTTTTTTTTTTTTACTGATACCAAATTGATTAGCTATCAGACCCTTTTCCCCCCTCAAATTCAGGTGATCTGCTTGGAAAAGTATCAATGATGAGGAAGCCATGACCTTACTTTTATAAAGGCTTTAAAAATACAACCCTTCTCGACAACTGAATTGCTTTTCTTTGCGTAATATGTTCAATCCTCATTCCATTTCTCTTTTTCTTTTCATTTTTAAAAACAATAAGATTTTATTTTTAAATTTATTAAATTAATTATTCGATTTAATATATATAATGGTTAATTCTATTATAACTTCTTACTTATAGATTTAAGAAAAATTAAGAATTCTGTCTTACAAGAGAATGTTACAATGATTTGTATTGAATAAGTCTCGCGCCAATTCCATCTTTTGTGGAATATCAAACTAATTATTCTTGCTTTCCTAGAGTAGCCTATTTTTAGCATTTTTCGATTTTATTTATTGTCTACATGTTGGTTTTTATATTTGTATATTTGTCCCTTTTAATAATGATATTTCATTAGTTGAACTTGTGTTCTTTCTTAGAAATCTAATGTGACTTGCCATAATTATTTGGTATATTGACTATATAATATAAAATTATTCATATCCGAGCAATTTTTATATAAACAAATAAGGAAAGTAATTCATTTACACCAATGTAAATCTAAGATGATTTTACACCCTTCCATAACTTTTAAATAATTATTTATTTATAATTTTACTTATATTGATCATATTTTAAAATTTTTAAAGAATTTTTAAGTTTTTCGTGATGATGATGTTGTTGTGACATTAGCTAATGTCATATGGCAATTTGTGATTAGGCGGATATCCCAAGTAGCTCTTTTAACACTCAAAGGATTAAAATGAGAACATTAGACAACAATAAAACTGAAGTGAGCCGAAAAAAAACCTTTAAAGATCAAAGTGAATATATTTTAAAGACTAAAGTGGGCATTAAGCCAAAAAAAAATTTATCATTTTGGGGTTGAAAAAAATAAAGTAACCTTCTAAACCTAGATTATTAGATAAGTTTCAAAGTTATTATATATTTTAAATTATCTAAAATATTTTTAATAAAATAAAATCATATAAATTAATCGTGGAATCTATAATAAAAATTATGTATATAAATAATTATTTGGTATATTGATAGAGTTAGTAATTATTTAATAAATTGATCATATAATAAAAAAATTTGATTAAAAAAATAATTATCACAAATACATGCATGACTATTGATTACTAATTTCTTCCCAATTTAAAGTTTGATTAAAATGATTATTTTATAAATATAGCATTCAATAAATGTGGAATAGTCACAACATATATGATTTCTTTTACCATTTTTGCACACACCTCTGTTGAGGTGGTACATAGGGTCAAAACCTTGGATTGGAGTGATGTTAATGCTGATTTATTAGCACATTTTTCTCACTTTGTATGGTTTCAATTCGCAGAAGAGGACATGGTTTACCAGGAGGGTCTCAAGAAAAAAATCAATCCACAATATGTACTAGTAGTTGCCAATTTGCTGTACGTCAGTCATTTTGTCCATCTATAAAGAGTAGGTTTTTGACAATTAGTCCTCAATTTTATCTTTTTGTACCGAAAGGAAGAAAAGAAGGCTATTTGGTCCAATCTCAAAGTCCAATCAACCATATTTTTAAAAACCAATATTAAAATCAAATTGAATAGATATTTGATTAGATTAGTCCTTTCATTTAACCTATACATCCTTTTTATTTAACTACATGATTCTCTACGAATTTAATAATTATAGTCATGGTTTCGACATACATATGCGATTTATCAATTTGTAAAATTGTTTAGGTTGAATGCAATAGTGACAATCAAGAGTTAATTATCAAAGATTTAACTAAAATTATTGAGAATCGAGAAAAATATACCTGGATACTAATTAAAGACTGAATCGAGAGAAGCTATAAAGTGAAGCTTGGTCAAAGTTATTTGCAAATCCATTTGGGATTTATTGTTTGTGCAAAGGGTAAAAAGGATTATTCATGTTGAAGATTAATGTATATGAGATTGGTGTTTGATCAAGAATGAGATCCAATTAGAGTAAGATAGAGAGTGGTTAATAAGCCTTATGGTGTGGTTATGTTTGCTTTTAAGTGATTCTTAATTGGTATTGGTATGAGATTCAATTATTTTCTTAATTGTTATTACTTGGGTTAAAAAATACTAAAATTAAAATAATGTAAATTCAAATATTCAAAATAACTATAAAAAGAATATGATCCTAATAGATTTTGTGGAACAACTTGTGGCGAGCTTCTCAATCCAAATCTTGCGACAATAGTGAGTTTGTGGTGTTGCCGCAAGAAATGATAAATATATTAATCATTGCAATAAACATTAATAATTGTTTAGTAAACTATTCAATCAAAATAATGATATTGTAATCTAGAAATTATGGTGAAGGGACCGAGATTTCGGAATTAACTAAATTGAACTTAAATCATTTCAAGATTTGTTTTATATTGATGAAGTTCATCTTGTGAATTCTTTAGACGTTTTTCTAAATCAATTGTAGTTGCACTTGATTTAATTTTATTAGGTTTGGATCCATAGACAAGCCCCAGAACGTTACCCGACCTAATACCAGGCACTTCATCCACTATTTCATCAATTGTGAAAATTCTTCTCCACCAACATGTTGATTGTAACTCAACGATTTTTTCTTAGAAAATAAAATGATCAACCATAAATATTTTAATCATTCTATAAACAGTAAGCTAAACTTAATTGCAAATTCTTACATATGGTACTTACAAATTATTGAGAATAATTTATAAATATTAAATTATAGCACACTCACGATATGGATGAAAAATTTTATATAAAAAATATACTAGATAAAATTTATATAAAAACTAAAATATGTTTTGATTGTAACTTCTAATACTTTTAGTTAAATCTCACTATGTATAATTTTTTATTCATTTATAAAAATATAAAAAAGAGATAAAAAGCACTTTATTAATAATTTAACTTACTTTGAAAAAAAACCATAATTTTTTAAATTATTTCATAATTAAATTAATGTTTGATTAAGTAAGCATATGAGTGGAAATGATTATAGACCATACTTGTGATTAATTGTACGGAAATCATGAATTTGCCATTGATGTTTTCATCAGGTAATGATGGTTAGAAACAAATTAACGTTCTTCCCTTGAAAGAGTGATTTTGAACAAACATTAAGTATTTTGCTTCATCAACAAGCAATGTAATAAATTCTTTCAATTCACACAAAGAATCATCGGCTAAGTTAAATGGTTCATTCTCTTTTTCCTTTTTTGAATCTCATATAGAGCTGGTTTCAGAGTAATGCTTCATATGATTAATTACAAATGAAATTTAAAAAGGGGTATTCAACAGCTCACATAGCATATAACATTGTCTATTTCACACCATCACATGTCTTTACAATGAAATTTAAAAAGAAAACAAACAAAAGAATAAGAAAGCAAATTTATTTATATTTTCTTTCACATTAATTAATGTCCACTAAATCAATTAATAAATCGATCAATGCAAGCGCACTTATCATTTAATAGTATAGTTATGGTGAGTACAAATATCGTTCCCTTAAAGACTACAATTACTAGTAATTGTCGTCTTTCTATCATTTAACCTAGTAATTCAAAAGATTAACAAAAACTAAAATTAACTACTAATACGTCAAAGAACTAAATACGGAAATAATAGAATATCAACCGATTGACTAAATAATACCCAGGTAAGAATTTACCTAGAATTCATCTAAAATTCTCAATTTAATTATGCAATTTAGTTTCCTTGATCCGTAGAAATCCCAACTTATACTAATATCTCTTTCAAGTATAAAAGCAACTAACTCTAGGTTGATTAATTGAAATTTCTTTCTAATTAAAACTCATATTATCACATTAATTCACTCTATGGATTCCTCTATTAGATTTGACTCTAATCTAGTATATTTATGCCATCCTATCTCCAAGATTGCATGCAACTCTATTCCACCACGCAAGATCTAACTCCCAAGAATTAGAAATCAGATAATAAAAATCATTGCATAAAATTAGAAATCAGATAATATTGCATAAAATTAAGATTTTATTGCATAAAATTAGAAATCAGATAATAGAATTCATCCTAGAGTTCATCTCTCCTAATTATTTAAAAAATTAGTTCATACTCCTAAGAAGAAACAAAAAAATACAATATAACCAATAAAATAAAAGAAACCCATGATAACTTCCTAGAAAATCAGTTTGAAATCTTCAATCTGGATGGAGAACTACTTCAGAATCAACTTCCAGGTTGTTCTTTTGGGTAATTTAATTTTGTGCTAAAATAAGACGATTGCCTATTCCCCTCTTTATCTCCTTATTTATATGTTTTTAAAGTGCACAAAAAATCTAAAAAATGAAACTTTTGGCTGTCAGCGCACATGGTTCCCGAAAGTTACATTCCCTAGCCATACGCTTGTGTGGTCAACTCGTTTGGCTCACATGGTCCTCTGGTCTAGTCGTGTGGTTCTCTGTTGCCTATGTGCAACTTTCAGACTGCTCCAATGTTCTGATTTTCACTCGTTTTTCACTCATATTGCTCTCAACTGTTGTATTAAGCTTCAAAACATGAATTTAAAAAATTAGAAGTATATAATTCACAATTAACACCACATAATCACCCAAATATACATTAAGAATAAGGCTAAATATGTTACTTTTGACGCTTATCTCTAACCCACTAATCTTTGATATGTATTAGCTAGCAAAGAAATGGTCTCTAAGTTTGTACCAAAGAAGAGAAAGTTACAAAGAAGATACAAATGCTCTTTTTTTGCTACAAAAGATAATGGCATGGTGGGAATGCAATAAATATTGAAATGAAGCATAAGAGGACAATTATGATTGTGGTTTAAAAAACAGACTCAAATGGGTTGGAGCCACGCTTGCCATTTTACTACACTTTTGCATCATTTATCAACGTTATTATAATCAATCTGAGCATATACTTACCTCCTACTTTATGATGTAACATATATCTATTCGTTTCATGTTGGTATTAGTTTTTTTCTTTTAGATTATAATATGCTTAAAGTATAATATATTTATATAAAATTTATTTTATGCAATTATATTATGTATAAAATAGATGAGCTCCCTACCTGCATCAAAGTTTGTAAAAGGAGTTTGATTTTTTGGTCCCACTCGAATCTTGTCTAATGGGTCCAAATAAGGAAATGGCTCCCAATCTTTTAAATAAAAGGCTGGGTGATCTGCTGTCATGGGGTTTGCTAAAACAGTTCTAGCAATAGGGTGCATTGTCTTTTTGTACTGTTTTTATGTAATTTTTGACAAAACAAGACTGGATATTGCTGAAAATTAAAAAATAAAAATAGAGAAAAAAAGCTGCTAAGTTGGGTCTACGGTGGTAGGAATATGAAGCTCAAATCTCATTGACTTATAAGCCTGCTTATTTTGTTTTTACTTGGACCACCATTTGTACATAGCTTTATTTTCCTACCTTTAGTAATAAACAAATCTATTTTGGTAAAAAATTGGGAAAGAAAAATCTAGATTGAGGGATCAACAACGACCATTGAATTGTTAGTACATAGCGATTTGTGAGATAAATTGCGCTCACGTGATCAAATATAACTTGTTTGTGTATCAATATTAATAGCTCTGTATTTGAAAACTCTAATAGTTTAGTCCAAGTAGGAGGCTTGAAAATTGAGTTAGAAGCATTCAAATAGTGAGATGGTGATAAGATATATATATATATATTGTATGATGTTTAGAGTTATTCATAACTCTTTTCTATCTCTTAAATAGGATAATCAAATACGTTTGAATGTGTTTAAATTTACGAAATTAATTTGTAATTTTTAGGGGTGAAGTCAAAAAATTCTTTCAGAGGATCGAAATTAAATTGTAGTTTTTGTGATAGTAAAAATATAATTTCACCATTTGAATAGCCTATATCTTTATAATTTTTAAATGATTAAATTATTTTTTATCATTTTTAGGGGGCGAAAGTGTAATTTTACTTTTACTAATTTAAAATCTTAAAAATTTTAAAGGATTTAAATGGATAATTTTTCATTTTAGCTTTTAGGGGGGTCGGGACTCTTGCCGACCCTCCTAACTACTCCAGTGATTGTCGATATTAACCAAATTAATACTCTAATTTAGCTATGATACATGATTAAATTGAGCATGAAAAGTAGATATTTGCAACCTTATTTATAGAGTAGCCAATAGCTATTTCGTCGAATTATTTATGAGATTTGATAAAGATTTATGATGGTAATTTAATGTTCATTGTAAGAAATTGTGCAAGAATGTTTTATTCATCTTTAAGTTATTAGTTAACAACTTTCAGAAGTTATTCGAGGAGAATTCATATTAAATTATTAGGGTGAGGCTCAAATATTCAGGTGGTAGGGTTAGATTGAGCTTGTTGTACTGTGAATTTAGTAGTTAAATTCTTGTTCGAGGGTTAGGGTTAGATTGAGTTTAAATTATTTTTTATATTATAAGTTTAGTAGTAAAATTTTCCTCTTGGCAATGTTTTATAGATGTAACTTCGAATTGCGTAATTAGTTTTTTGTATTTATTTATTCATTTTTATTTGTGTCAAACATTATGACTATATCGCATACCACAACAAACAATTAGATGTATTTTCAAAATCATTTATAAATTTATTTTTTTATTCTTTTGTTTCATATTTTTAATTAATCATATAAATATTTAAATAATCAGTTGAATAATAATGAATTCGATATGAATAATTTTATTTAAAATTTATTGAAACGTTAAAATAAAGCTGTTTAATCCTACACTATTTGAGAAATTGAAAACCATCATAAAACATGTTTTTGCTTGTAATAAACATGCATGCAAACGAGTTTTGATTGTTTTGAATTAAGTTATAAGTGATTAATTTTAGAATGTAATAATTGAGAGCTGACAAGTAGATTATATGTTTAAAAAGAGGGATAAACCTTAAAACTATATATGAACTATGATTTAATGTGTAATTGTATACATGATTTTTGATTTTGTGTAATTTTATACATATAATTTTGATTTGATCAAATTCTTATAAATTATTGATATAACATCATTTTATGTTATATATTACATACATGAATAATTATGTTTATTCAATATAAAAATAAAATGATGTATTTATTTCTTTAAATATGTATGATTAAATCAAAATTAAAATTTCAAATATACATTTGAACCATAATTAGAGTTTTACGTATATAATTAAACCAAATTATAATTAATGTATAATTTTAAAATTTATCCATTAAAAAATAAATTTTCTTTCTTTAAAATGTTTGAATGAGAATAAATTATTTTGATAATATAATCAGTAGCAAAGGAGTGAACTTCAATCATTACTTCGAAATTAAATTAATAATAATAATAATTATATATTAGTTATAAAATTAAATTACTAAGTAGCATTAAATCTTAATGATTGCGACGAGACTAACGAATACATCCACATTAACAAAAGAAGTTAAATGGTTCGGAAACATTTGATTTGGAACAATCGTTTCATTGTTTTCGTACCATATCTATCTCTTTGCATTAGACAAATGATTAGTACCATGAAGTCCAAATGACTGTTGTCTCCCCTGCTTTTTAGGCTGAATGACAACCATTCCTTTCCTAAATCAAAGCAACCTCACCTTTTCATTTACGTTTTCCCATCAAATTCTTATTGTCTAACTCTAATCCAATGTCGCATTGTAAAAGGACAATAAAGTACTTATCACAAATTTTACTCCCAATCATCTCATTTCCAATCTTTTATGTAAGCCTAAAATAAATATTACTCAATGAACCAAATTGACCAAATCACGAGTTAGGTAGAATATATAATTGAATATTATTAAAAAAACAAAATTAATTAACAAGAATGTAGGAATGTGATTGCTAGCTACCATAAGTGAAGGCACGAGCTACTGGGTAAAAGAAAAAAGCATTGGAGCTCATTATTACATGGATCTTCCTTGTGTAAGAAAGTAGGCACATAATTATTGAGCAAAAACTATAAAAAATAATAATAATAAACTGTCTTGCCTAGTTGCTAGAATTGCACAATTATGGGCTTGAACTAGATGCTCAGTGATCATTGAATGATAATTGTTCATAAATCTTTGAACAAAACTATGTACAATTCGACCATAAATTGTCTCATAAAAGTTCAACAAACATTTCTCCACCGTATTTGTTTGAATTCAATGTACATTTTACATTAAACTTTAAAAAGAAAAAACAATTAGAACTTGACCATAATGATGAGCTTGACAAAATTGCATGACAATTAAAAGAAAATGGATGCCATGATTTTGCAGTATCATCCTGGAACATCAGAATGGTCGCCTAAACTCAAGGCAAGACACATTTGATTGTCAATCTAAAAAGGGGTAACTATAAATCTATTTTTTTCCACAATTTATAAATCTTATGGTTAAAAAGATATGGCCAAGTTATAAATTATATCATATGCTCTAATTTCCAAAGCTTTTGAAAAGCACATTTTGGCAATTCCCCGCAAGTCTCTGATGCCTCTTTTTGTTTTTTCACGCAAGGTGACTTGTCATCATGGTGAATTTATATACTCCCACCTAACTACTTTATCTCGTTGAATAGATTCCTATAGTCAATAGTGTTCTTAATTTTCCCAACCAATTTGTGAAATACTATAGTCAATCAAAAAATCAATTCTCTATTTAATTGATTTAATTGTTTGTCTAATAATAATTAAAAATTTATAAATATTATTAATTTTTTGTCTCAGTTATTAAATTTTTATCGGTTTAATCATTAATTTTTTTTTTGTCTCAAATTTTAAAATTTTATCGGTTCCAAGTAATTTACTATGAAACCAATTCAATTCCTCTACCTGCATCAATACACCAATTAATTTTTGGTCCAATCGATTGATTCAGTTTTAATAACATTGCTTTTAGGCATCATTAATTTATGATAATCTCTGTTGATGCAATAAAAGAAGCTTGAAGGTTTATAAGAAGAATGTTTGAAGGTTTATGATGTTTCATACAAAAATTGTGTCAAGAGTTCAAAAAGGAGATTCATCTCTTAAATTTCATGTCACATTTGATGATGAATGAGAGTATACATACATATTTGTAAGTGCTTGTTTATTATAATTTTGAAATTGATTCATATGATATGTATATTAAACTCTGATTATCAATCTACATGATGATTAATAGGTACATTTTGTTGGCATCTTTTGACTGGATCTATATGCTTGACAAGGTTTTCACAAAATAATTACGTAGTATAATTTTACTGTAATAATATTGTGTCCATAACTACATATAACCATTATCTAGATTTTATTTTATTTTATTTTTACTTTTTGGTATCCTTTAAATTTCATGTAACTTGGTGCGCGGTGTGTGTGGTCCGGCTAGGCAAAGCATTGGGACCCTTTGCCCTTGATGCGTGGTAGCATTCTTAACTATGGAACAACCACCACCAACATGGGACCCTAATCCCCTTCAATGTTGATATAAGTTTCATGCTTGACCCACTTCAAAACACCACTTCAAAACCCTAAACCATTCACCAATCCTCTTCCTCCATTTTCTCTTTTTCATCCAATAAATTTATGATTTGATTTTAAAAACAAAACTTATTCCATTATAATTTTTTTAAATTGTTCTTTTCTTAACAAGATAAATGAAATTTACAAGTTTAACTTTGGCTTGTTCAATGAGTAGTAAGTTTGAATTATGAATTCCATCTCATTAATTTACAAAAAAATGAAAACTTGGTATTTTTTTTTAACTAGGAGAACAATATTTTTAGTTTTACCATAAGAACAGAAGGAGAAGAGCTTTTTATTGCTAATTGTAAAGAGAATAGTTATTGAAAATAACATGATTGTCTTTTGTCGGTAAACATTGTTCATAGTCTTTCAATTGCAATTATTATTATTATTAATTTGAGTGATAAGAAGTGGATCCCCCGAGACTACTGTCTACTTCAATTCTAGAACTCTAAACCAGTCTCAAAAAAATGAATAACTAATGAATTTCCTTTTTCATTTTATTCTTAATTGTTAGCAAAACTTTAAATCGTTCGTTTAGGCAATTATCTTGTCCCACACTTAGTTGTCTAGAAGATTTTAAATTTTCTTTGTCTTTTTGACCCTTTGATTTTCTGAAGCACATGCGGTTTAATTATTAATAATCAAATCGATAAATCAAATTCATCAATTAAAATAATTAATAATCGATCAGATTTTAAATGTATGTAAAGTAAAAAATATTATATTGGAAGTTTTTATATATATTTTTTTTGTATTTTGATAAATTTAAAAATGTATATACAATTAATATGAATTATAAAATTTGAATCCAAACCATCTTATTTTTCACTAATTCAATTTTGTCATTTTAACAAAGAGTAGATTTAATTTTGATATCATTTCTCTTATAAATTTATTACATGTTTTTCCTAATTTAATCTAATCTAAATATCTTCAAAGAAAAAACAAAAAGCAAAACTATTAATAATTAATTTTTTGCAGCCGCCGACTTTGAAAAAAAATGAACCAAGACCCAATAGCGAGTTATATTGACACGGTCCAACCAATTTCCCAAATCCGTAACCGCCGTTCCACTCATCTCAAAATTCTTGGACGGACCACGGTCCCCCCACCTTGCATGTGGCTCCGCCACTGTTGAGTGCGAGTGGCGAATCCAATCAAATCAACGCGGTGCTAAATCGACCTTAGTGGTGCGCTCTACTGCTGACTAAACATTGCATTTTAAGCAAGCGTTTATTGATAAAATTCCCTAGGGTCAATGAAAGCTACAATCTTTATTTCTCCAATTCTAACATCAGAATTAATATGATTATGAATATGTCCGACCAAACTTTCCTACCATATATTTATAATACTAGCTACCGATATATGCAAACTCAGCATGGGGAGCTTAGAAGGTTAATATTCACCCTTATTTATTAGTTTACCAAACTCTGTGTTGCATTTTTATTCTTTTGCTCAGAAATGATTAATATGTATATATTTAATTTGATATTGGTTGGTGGAAGTCATTTTAAATCCTAGCAACTAAACGAATGCTCATTTAATATGCACTTTGAATTAAATTATTACAGTAATATTGTACTGCTGCAAGGCTAGCTTTGATGATAATAAGTGTCTAAACAGCCTTTTAACATTCCAAAATTGGCACCTACTTTGTAAGATTTAAACCACATTCAAAACTGGGGCACTTGATTTTTTATTAACTTTTTTGAGCTACTCCACCTCTAAAGTAAATGTTGAAGACGACTGCACTTTATCAACTAGTTAAGCGTGTGGATTGTGAAAAAGCCTCCAAGGCTTGTATGCGTAAGCATGGGGTAGCCGCTAAAATGGCAATGGTTCAGGAGTTGTTTCACAATGTCTGTTTCACCCTTAGTATTATTAATTTTTATTTAGACATAATAATTTATTTGTACCACTAATTTTATAAAAAAATTATTTTAGTTTATTATTATTTTTTGTCCTTTTTACTCTTAAGTTAGCATTTTTTTGTCAAAATACTTCAAAATAAAATAATTTTTAATTTTACTAATTTGATAGGTGAGCAAATAGTTATTCTTTTAATTTTAAAAATTATAATTTTATGGGAATTATAATAAGATCTATGTACAACATTTAACCTACATTAATTTTTTCTTATATTTTTGAGTGATTTGATAAATAAATTAAATTTAAAACTTAAAAGAGATAAGAATTTAAATAAAAAATTAAAATACTTTTTTTATAAAATTAAAAAGCAAAATAAATAATTATATTTTATTTATCATCCTTAATATCTAGAATCCAGAAATTTCCCAATGTCATTTAAACTTGCTTGCTAATACGTGATTTTATTTGATCATACAATTCACAAACAAACATTTTATACGAGACAGTAGAATTGTCATTTTTAAGATTGCAGTTATTCGATTTCACTTATTCTTCTAGATTTTTTTTTTAAAAAAAAAGAAGAAGAAGAAGAAGTATATTAGACCAAACAAGAACAAATGGCAACTGTCGTATTGTGGGGTGGGGGTTGTGGTTTAAATCTCACCCACTTTGCAGAGAATCTACACAACATCTTTCACTGTTTGTAATCGACTTTTGCAGTTACTGTGGTGATAAGGGATTCTAATTTTCTGTTTTCACTCACCAATCAAAATTCTTTTCTGTCATTTCCTCCCAGCAAAGCTGCTTATGGCACAATATTTTAGTCAGGGTTAGGCTACCAACATGAAAATTATTTAAGTGCTGAAAGCATTTACTGGGTTCACGATTTTCACGTTAGATGAATAGCACTATATCCTTTCATAATCTAAAAATAGCAGTCAATGATGATAAAAAATAGAAATAAAAAAAGTTATTAGAAATACACGCACACACATTGGGCCACTGTGTGTAAATGTTAGATTTCGACATTTGGAAAACTTTTTTTTCTGAATCCAAGTCATGGTGTCTGCCTCTGAACTGCATTCACTGCGCTTGTTCCCGACATCTCAGCTTAAGGCTTTCCTACCATTTTACAGCCACTTGTAGTAAGTCTCTCATTTACAATCAAACGATGAATTCAAATGTTAATAAACTTAATTAATTGATGTGTCACCCAGTTTGGTTGGAAAATGGGAAATTTGGTTAAAGATTTCGTTTACTTGGCTCATTCTCTAACTTTAAACTTAAATAGATATAATTCAAATGGTGTTTTAGTTGACGTTGAAACCAAGTTGGATGGCTACTTGCTTACAAAATTCAAAGCAGATGGACCTATATGTGTAACTTATTTGAAAGCATTAAATGTTAAAGCGTGGGTGCATCCAAATAATTGAGGGTTTGAGATTTATTCATCCTATCCCATGATTCTTTTAATTCTTGGTTCTAGAAACTTTTATTTTATACCATTATATTAAAGAGAGAGAGAAAGAGAGAAATATATATCACTACACCAACCCATTCTTAGGGTTCAAATTTTTAGTACAAAGTGCAAAGATTTAAAGATGTTCATTATATATTGTTTTATGGAACCCCCTACACCTAAACTTCCCCATCTTAATATAGAGTTAAAACAATATAGTCACATTCCCTATTATTAATGAAATTTATTACCAAAGTATTCTTACCTTTTCATTCAATAACACACTTTCCTTGTTTATTATCCTTGTTGGGTAGCTTAAATTTGCCATTATCATTGAACTTGTCCCTTGTAGTTGAAGAGCAAAATCAATGATGTTTAGAAATAAAAGAAAAAGAACAAAATCAATAAGGATTAGGCAAAAAAAAATTGTTTAGAGATTTTTTTTTGTATTCCGTTAAAGTCAATGAACCCTTTAACAGGATGGTATTATTTTTAATGTGAGTTTTGTCTCTCAACTTTGTGGAAGACTTGGGCACTTGAAGAGGCAACAATTCAAAGGAGCAAACTAACTAGCCCAAGTGGTAGTATTCTTGCCCATAAATATCGTATATGTTGTAAGGTACAAGCTTAAATCTTACCATGCACAAATGTTGATATTTCCCTAATAGACGGTCATGTCCGATACATAGCTCGCATTTTTAGCTACTCAATGAATGCACTTACATTCTGTTGAACATTTTGATTCTTCTATAGAGTTGTGAGACAAAACCTCTAGTAAGAACAATACTAAATAGTTGAAGAATCTACTCACTCCTAAAAGACAAAACTTTGAAGATTTTCCCCCAAAAAAAATTAATCTGTCCAAAACAAGATTTATATGCATTTAAAATTTACTTTGAAATTTTAAAAAAATCAAATTATGTCTATAATTAAATTCAAACAAAATAAAAATTTTAATTAATAAAAAAATCCAATAGAATTAGAACTTTAAATTAAATAAGATGTATAAAACAAAACAAAGACTTGGGACTTCCAAACAAAGTCTAATGACTAAAACATTGGGGTTGCATTTTTCCACAGAAAGAGAAACATAAGCGAGACAAAGAAATGATGTCAAATTTGGTTAAGAAATTGACTCTCCTTTGAAATGACGTCCACTATTTTGACCTTATAACTACATTTACCCTTTCTAATTGCAGAAAAGGAAGCACTCACTCATTACTCGACGCAAAGTTTAAACCGTCGGCTAAACGTCTTCTTATGGCAAAGCCAATAAAGAGAGCTTTTCAAGCGTGACTCAAGAGTCGACAAACTATTACTAGCAGTACAAAGAAAAAACACACTACGCAAGGATTGCTGTTGGTGTTTTTGTGTGCCTCTCTGCTATGCATGCTGTCATAATAAAACCACAGCTTAACTAAAAGTGTCATTGTCTCTTTAATAATTATTATTTTTTATACACTCATTAATAATTATTTACTACTACGTCTCTGTTTTCTCTCTCAAAATCTCCACCCTTTATCTCTCTTCTGCTTTCTTTTTTTCAGTCTTCCTCGAGATCATTTCCCCACTCCCCGTGATGACACCGATTTGATGAAACTTCTTGGCTTCAACCCCCATTGATTCTGTTTTCAGAAATTAGAAATTTTTACACTCCTTTTTCTTTTCTTTCTTTCCCTTCATTTTCTTAGCTTTTTAAACGGTAACAGTAATCCCCCCTTTGCTTCAGTTTTCAGTTTTCTTTCCCTACATGATTCTGTTTAAAACTCACCATAGACAACAATAATAGTTAAACCACATCATAACAATCCCCACTCTTCCTCTTCCTCCGTTTTTTCTCTCTCTCATTCATTCCCTGTCTCTCAAATGGCGAAACATGATCTTCCTCCTTCAAAAGCCTTACTCTATAACTCTTCATTCCCCTGAGGCTGACTCTCAAATATATTCACGCCAAACCTCTTTACTTCCTTCCTCATCCCTTTCCCTCTCTGCAAAACACAGAAACAAAAAGAACGACAATGCTTCTCCTTTTCTTCTCTTTTCTCTTCTTCACCTTCCCTTCACCGTCCCTTTCTCTCAACCAAGAAGGTCTCTACCTTCTCCAAGTCAAAGCTTCCCTTTCAGACCCTGACTCTGTCCTTTCCTCATGGAACCCTCGTGACCCCACCCCATGCAACTGGCGTGGCGTTTCCTGCGACTCTGCCACTGGCTATGTTACTTCCCTCGACCTCTCCAACGCCAACGTTGCCGGCCCTTTCCCTTCCCTCCTTTGCCGTCTCCAAAACCTTTCCTTCGTTAACTTCTTCTACAACAACATCAATTCCACCATCCCTCCCGATATCTCCACCTGTCAAAATCTCGTCCACCTTGATCTCGCCCAAAACCTACTCACTGGTCAGCTCCCCCACACTTTGGCTGACCTCCCTAACCTCAAGTACCTTGATTTTACCGGTAACAATATATCGGGAGATTTTCCCGAGTCTTTCGGGAGATTCCAAAAGCTCGAGGTTCTGTCTCTCGTTTACAACCTTCTAGACGGGACAATCCCCGCTTTTTTAGGGAACATTAGTACCCTCAGAATGCTCAATTTATCGTACAACCCGTTTAGTCCGGGTAGGATCCCGCCGGAGCTTGGCAACTTAACTAACTTGGAGATTTTGTGGCTCACAGAGTGTAACTTGGCTGGCGAGATCCCTGACTCGCTGGGTCGACTCAAGAAACTCACAGACTTGGACCTTGCCCTTAACCACTTGGTGGGCAACATCCCGAGCTCGCTCACTGAGTTGGCTAGTGTCGTTCAGATTGAGCTATACAACAACTCGTTGACCGGTGAGTTACCTCGCGGGTTCTCGAAATTGACCAACCTGAGACTTCTTGATGCGTCGATGAACCAGTTAACGGGAACGATTCCGGACGAGTTGACACAGCTGCCACTTGAAAGTCTCAACCTTTACCAGAACAACTTTGAAGGGACTTTACCATCGAGTATCGCCGACTCCCCAGCTCTGTATGAACTCAGGCTCTTTCAGAACAGACTCACTGGGGAGTTACCCCAGAACCTCGGCAAAAACTCGCCTCTTATATGGCTCGACGTCTCCAGCAACCAATTTACTGGTCCCATACCGCCGAGTTTATGCGAAAAAGGGAGCCTAGAAGAGCTTCTAATGATACACAACTCGTTTTCGGGCCAAATACCATCGAGTTTAGCAGAGTGTCGGAGTCTGAACCGGATCCGACTCGGTTACAACAAATTATCTGGTGACATACCCGCCGGGTTCTGGGGTCTCCCTCACGTCTACTTACTCGAGCTCGTTAATAACTCCTTCTCTGGTCAAATTGGGAAATCAATCGCAAAGGCAGCGAATTTATCTCTTTTGATTATATCTAGGAACGAGTTCAATGGTTCACTGCCTGAAGAAATTGGTTTAGTTGATAATTTAGTTCAACTTTCTGCTAGCGGCAATAAGCTCGGTGGGCCATTGCCTAAAAGCATAGTGAAGCTTGATGGGCTAGGGATTCTTGATCTTCATGGGAATGAGTTGGAAGGGGAGTTGCCTAGTGGGATTGAATCCTTGAAAAAGCTAAACGAATTGAATTTAGCTGATAATAAGTTTTCAGGGAAGATTCCTGATGGAATAGGGAGTTTGTCAGTGTTGAACTATCTTGATCTGTCTAATAATCAGTTAACTGGGAGAGTTCCTTTGGGTTTGCAGAATTTGAAGCTTAATCAGCTTAATTTGTCGAATAACTTGTTAGCCGGTGAGTTACCACCTTTGTTTGATAAAGAAATGTACAAATATAGCTTCATGGGAAACCCTGGTTTGTGTGGGAATATCAGTGGTTTGTGTGTTGGGAGGGATGGAAACAAGCATAAAGGTTACGTTTGGTTGCTTAGATCCATTTTTATCTTAGCTGCTTTGGTGTTTGTTGTTGGTGTGATTTGGTTTTACTTTAAATACAGGAGTTATAAGAAAGCTCAGGCTATCGACAAGTCTAAGTGGACTTTGATGTCTTTTCATAAGTTGGGTTTTAGTGAATATGAGATATTGGATTGTCTTGATGAGGATAATGTGATAGGGAGAGGATCTTCAGGGAAAGTTTACAAGGTTGTGCTTAGTAATGGAGAGGCTGTTGCGGTGAAGAAACTCTGGAGAGGTGTGAAAAAGGGTTGCAATAGCTTAGATCTCGAGAAAGGTCAGGCTCAGGATGATGGGTTTCAAGCTGAGATTGAGACATTGGGGAAGATTAGGCACAAGAATATTGTTAAGTTGTGGTGCTCGTGTACTACCAGGGATTGCAAGCTTTTGGTGTATGAGTATATGCCAAACGGTAGCTTGGGTGACTTGTTGCATAGCAGTAAAGGTGGTTTGCTGGATTGGCCGACCAGGTACAAGATTATTGTCGATGCAGCTGAGGGGCTTTCTTATTTGCACCATGACTGCGTGCCTCCAATTGTGCATAGGGACGTCAAATCCAACAATATCTTGTTGGATGGGGACTTTGGTGCTAGAGTGGCTGATTTTGGAGTTGCCAAGGTAGTTGATGCAGCTGGAAAGGGTGTTAAATCAATGTCTGTCATTGCCGGATCTTGTGGTTACATTGCTCCAGGTTAGTTGCTGAAATCATTATCATCATTCTTATAATTGAATGTTGCACTTTGTTTATTTACTTCACTGCTATTTGGTTACGCTATGCTCTTTGAAGGCTCAGTCAGAAATCATTTGGAAACTATTTTAAAGACCTTAGATTAGCTACTGCAATCAGTTAGTATTCATGTCTAGCCTTTGTGTTGAATGAATATTCGGACAATCTCTATGTTGACTGCTATCTTTGACACTTCATCAATATATCTAGCTGTTTTTAGATTCTCAAACAAATTGCCACTAATAGTACATTTGACTGATAAAATATGCCTTTTAACTGGTGTCGTTGCATATTTCACTCAGTCTGAACTGACCTTCCTATGAATTTTTTTGGTACAGAGTATGCATATACGCTGTGTGTGAACGAGAAGAGTGACATATACAGCTTCGGTGTAGTTATACTAGAGTTGGTCACAGGCAGACTCCCAATTGACCCAGAGTTCGGAGAGAAGGACCTAGTAAGGTGGGTCTGCACCACTCTAGATCAGAAAGGAGTGGACCATGTTCTCGATTCCAAGCTCGATCCATGTTTCAAAGAAGAAATATACAAGGTCCTCAACATTGGCCTCCTGTGTACTAGTCCACTCCCAATCAACCGACCATCAATGAGAAGGGTGGTTAAAATGTTGCAAGAAGCTGGCGCTGATAGCCTGCCAAAAACTGCTGCTAAAAGGGATGGGAAATTGACTCCTTACTACTACGAAGATGGCTCAGATCAAGGAAGTGTAGCTTGAGAAAAAAAAAGAAAAAGAAAAGGTTTTCCTTGTAGATTTGTCCCATAAACAAAGAGCAATAGAAGGATTGTGCGAGTGTGTTACGCCTCTAGTTTTTTTTTCTTGTCCTCAAGTTTTGGTTTTCAATCATTGATCCCACTTGCTGTTTTGCTTTACAGGTTGGTTTAGTGGGGGACTGGGTGTGGGGTAGGGAAGAGTAGTAGGGTTTGGAATTTTCTCAATGACAGAGAAAGAGGGAGAAAAAAGCAGAGGCAGATTTTACTATGGAGTTTAATGTACACTGTAAATTTCTTAAAAATCAAAGTTATATTCCCACCTCTCCAAAAAGAGCTAGAGATATTGATGAAGTGTTGAATGAATATTAGGACCCTGAATCTAATGTGTAGCGTATGGTTCAGGTGACATTTGAATCACCAACTACCTTATTAATCTTCATTCAACCCAAGTCAAACCCATTTAGTTTCACTGTTCCATGCTATAAGATTTTGCTTTTACAGTGGTTTTAACCCTTTGTTCATCAAATCAAATAGCTATAAATCCGTTAATGAAGTAGTTGAGTGGGGCAACTAACGTAGGCCCACAATGCCAGTGGCTTCTTTCACCTATTAATGAATCGTTACATCATTTTGGAAAGCGACGATAACGACAAGACCAGACCCATAGTTATGTTTAGACAGGCGGCCTTAAGCCTGTTTTAAGTAGTCGTGTTCCAAAATCTACCTCTTCTCAAATTTATTATTACAGCCTTAAAAAAGCATTTCCGAGGAATTCAACTGTTTTAATGCAACAGTAAACAAGCATACACCAAATCTCTTACTTGTACTGCTCTGTCACTTACGTTAGCAGTAGTGATTCTTAATGCTTTTTCTTCAGTATCGGCTAGTTTTGCTGCAAATTGAAACGCCTGTGAATAAAGCCAAAGTTTCAACATAAAGGGGGCAGTGGCATTTTTTGTTTGTTTAAGAGTTAGGCCAGGCTTTACTTTCAACATATGATATAGAAAAGCTCTGTACATTTTGTCCTTTCTAATTAAAAACAAAATTTGGAGGTCGTTTTCATGGCAGCTCATTAGATGCTTTGTGTTTCGTTACTTCACGCTGATTTTGTTACCAAACAAGGAACATGGATTGATAATTACAACAATTTAGTTTAAGTATCTCTTTCTAACCAATTATTGATGTCCAATGGAAACCAAATGTTTAGCATGCCGAAATTTCTTGAGGTAGCCGGGATTTAGCTGCAAAAAAGGGTGATCCAAAACTAGTAAAAATGACCACTTCACCGGCATTTAGTGGATAATAGAGGGAAAATCCCAAGTGTGGGTTAGCTATAGCTTTTACCAAAATGTGGAAATCGTAATAGCAGGAACCAGTGCAGGCAGGGGTGGATTAAACTTAAAAGGGGTTGAAAATGCCCCTTCTCTAACACTTCTGACACGCATTAAAGGCAGCTCTTTGGCATTGGCCTAGGCCTATCCAGGGAAGGGGGGGGGGGACCGTATTTGAAATCTCATTTTCTGTGGATAATTAAATTGTCCGCCTTTTTATCTTAATTAGGGTCCCTTATCTATATTCTATGGTCTTTGGTCTACTAGTTGTAGTAAGGAAATTCCTTCTTCTTCTTCTTTTTAACCCCTGAAATCTTGCATAATTGAGCATTTGGAAGCTCTTTTCTCCATCCAATTATCAACCTTCCTTTTTGTTCAGGGGAAGAACAACCAATCATAGTGACAAGCATTTTGGATCTATAGTGTATAGTGCATACTAGTGTGAACCTATAGCCCTTTTTCGGGAATCAAATTGGGTTTGTTTTCATTATTTTCGGCTGTCGATTCCTACATTACCCAGTAACGAGTCAAACTCAAAGCAAAGCTCCACTCAAGAAGCCCACCTGGCTCCTTTGTTATTGGGCCGCACTAAATTACCACCCAAAGTATTTCATTTTCTGGGCTTCTTTTTGCCTCTAATAAGGCCCCGAGTTGGGTTCTACTATACTACCAATTCCCTACCATCTGTACTATTATTTAAATTGATGAATCATTGGGACACTAATTCAAATGAAAAAGGATTTTTTTTTTAAATTTTTAGAATGTAATAAATATTAATTTGAGAATACTTTTATTTTTTCTATAAAATATTATTATGATAAAATTTAAACTTAGTAGAATGATTTTTAAAATTTTAATTTTACTATTTTAATCAAAGTTTTCTTTAAATTTTTGTAAGTAAATTTTTTTACATAATTCTTTCCTCCCGCATGGATATGTAATAATATAGTTTTAATTAATTTTTAAGTATAGTAATATTAGATTATTGGTGAGTCCTATTATTATTGTTTCAAAATTTAAATTTGTTAATATAATTTGGAAATAAAACACAGCACCCTTCACTTAACCTTTGACTGCGTTGGCAAGATTAAGATCCTCAGACTTTAAGTGTTTAGGTTTAAGTCTTATCTTAAATGATTTATGTGTGACTAGGCCTTGATTTGTTTTTGTAACACTCTCTAACCCCGAACCGTTGCCGAAACAAGGTTACGAAACATTACCAGACAAATCAGATAACTTACGAATAATTCACAAATAAAATAACATTCATAGTATAATTTAATAACTAAGTCCCTATAATGAACTCTTGAAGTCTAAAACATGTATTAAAAATGAAACGGGACACTTTCTAGTACTCTGGAATTTTATTTTATTTTATAAATTTCGACAGTATTTTTACTTATTTTTACATAAAACCCCCTGCAAATTAAAACGTATCTATTTCAAACATAACCAATTCAACCAACTCATTTCACATACTTATTTTCTATTCTAAATATCTTATAATCAAACTCAATCAATATAATATCAATTTAAATTTATCAACGTACTAATTAATTTGAAATGGATAAACTTTTTTTTTCATTGTAATTCTTAGACTTGTAGTACTCACATTTTAAACCATTTATATTCAAAACATAATAACCTTTATATACATCCTATGTACATGCCACATTACCAAAAGAAAATATACATCACCATAAGTTTGCTGAAGTCGGGTCTGCCTTTGGATGCTGGTTCAGTACTTGACTTCTACAACCTGCGCACGGAAACAACCGTACGCTAAGTATGCATATACTCAGTGGTATTACTATAATTCAATTTATAATTAAATACATTTAATCACACACATACTTTTACATTACAATTATCATCACTTAATGAACAATTCAATCTTTTTATGTTATCATTTGAATATATATATACCATTTTTATTTCTTTATTTCAATTATCACCTTTCACATATTTCATATCATTCAAATTTAGTTTTATCAGTAAATTTATTTCATTTATTTCTATTAACTTGACTCGGACTCGGACTCGGCGGATACACGGATTCCAACCAACACACCAGTACGGCACATTGTGCCTTAACGGTATACAATACCTAAACAGTAATCAATAACGGTAACAGTAACAGTATTCAACACACAAAGTGCTGAATCTGTAATAGTAACGGTAACAGTATTTGACACACCAAGTGTCGAATCGGTAACAGTAAGGGTAACAGTAACAGTAGTTGGCACATAAGTGCCTGATTAGTAAGCCGGAAAAAACCCGTACTCTTCCATATCCTATGGCATGCCAACTATATCCGACTAGCCCGACTAGTTAATAGGGTATTTAATTCACTTTTCAGTACAATTTCCATATAAGTTCGGTATCAAATATAATTCATTTTTTCAATCAGTTTCACAGTATTGCTGTAATTCATTACTTCAATAATTTCACAGTTCAATGCAGTACACATAACAATATTCAGTAACTTCACAATTCAATTCAGTACTCAAAACAATGTTTAGTATTCCATAATTCAGTTCAGTATCTGTCTCAATTTCAATGCCCAATCATAAATTTATCATTTTACTAAACACTTACCTTAAATACTTACCACACATAATTATTAAATTAAACACATAATAATGATAAAGTTTAATTCAATGATAGAAACCAGAATTCTCTTCGGATTTAATCCTCGACGATCTTTTATTTTCCTTTTTGGGCCGATGCTTCAGACTCGATATTAGCTACAAACAATTAAAATAATTTCACAATCATTAACACAACATAATTTAATTTCTGAAATTTTTATCTAACTTTTACTTTAATTCCAATTTAATCCTAACTAAACCTATATATTTTTCTTTCTTAATTCATACCTTTTTACTACTCAATTTCTTGCCAAACTCACATTTAACTATTTAATTTTTATCATATTTTCATAATTTCGAATTTATTTCAATTTAATCCTAAAACTCAAAACTTATAGCTTAGTTTACAATTCAATCCTTTATTCAATTCCAATCAAAAATTCTATCAAATAAACCCCCAATTCCATCATTTGTTCAACATAAACCCTACTCAAAAATCTATTAACTTTCAAAATTTTAACTTAAATCCAAGAGTATTTCCTTCTAGGATTCCAAAAACATCAAATTTAAAAGAAAAGGACTTGATTAAACTTACCAATTAAACTTCAAGCTTTAAAACCTGAATTTTTTCTTTCTCTCCTTTTTCTTTCCCACTTTCGAATGGCTTTCTCTGTTTCTATTCTGTTTCTTTTTGTTTGTTTTGTTATTTATTTATTTATTTATACTTTCGTGGTTTATTTTATATTTATATTTAAGTTAATTTAATAATTATAAAATATATATTTAATAACAATATAATTAATACATTTGTATACATGTATCTTTATACATTTGTACACTATTACTACCATTCATTTGTCTTTCTTTTATTTATTTAACAAATAAAAATCTTATAATATCAATATTTAATTAATAAATATCTTTAACTTAAAACTTAAGTAAATACATAATTATAATACAAATATATATATTCATATTATTACAAATGTCATTATCTAGTTTGTTTTTCATACCAAAAATCTTATAATTTTAATTATTTATCTAATAAATATCTTTAACTTATTAATAATAAATAATAAATATTTACTTAATAAATAATACTTTTATTACAATAGTATTATATATATATTATTACACATGCATCATCTCATGATCCTACATTTGTCAACTTATTAATTTATTCACTAATATAATATCAATTAAATAATAATAATCAATAGATATCTTTTATTTATTATTTAAGAAAACATACATATTTATTATAAGTATATTTTCTTGTATTTTACACAATTGGTATGTTTTTGTTTATTTACTTATTTAAGTTATAAATTAATAATACTATAAATTAACATAACATAATATATATTTATATATATAAATAATTAAAACAAAAATCTTAGATTTTGATGCATATATCTCGCCTCATTTCATATAAATGGTCATTTTAATTTTTTTTATTTCCTATTACTCTATAATTTAAATTTTACCTCTTATTCAATTTAGTCATTTTTACTAATTATTCTAAATTGAGATAATTTCACTTAATTAAAACCTAATTAAATACACTACTAGAATTATAATTATGCCTAATAATTATTTACGAACCCGTTTCATTAAGACAGAGGCCCGATAAAACACTTTTTCAGTGCCCACGAATTTTGGGTCATTACAGTTTTTACTTAAATTCCACTGTAGATTATATGTAGAATTATTTTAGTTTAAGTTATGTTTAGTTTATATTTTGTAATGATTAGAATGTTGAATAATATTTTGCACAATCACTTTTTTTTTGTTTATAAAAAGAAAATTACTTGAATAGAATAGTTTAAATTAAATGGTTTTATTGTCTATCACTTCAATTCACATTATTTAGCATAATTGTTTTATATTAAAACTGAAACTCAAGCCCTAGGGACTAGTGTTCTTTAGTTCCAAAGTAGTAAATGCAATGTTATAATGCTATATTATGGAAAGAATATCCATAAAACATGGTGGGTGGGGTTTGTTTGTATAAAAAACTCCCCAAGAAATATTCAAAAACAAAATTAGAGATGAAAACAAGCAGGAGAATGTAATGTTAGGTAAACATGGGTGATTTAAAATTATACGTGCCGTGGACCGACCCACCTACTTCTTCCACCAAATTTCGAAACACCTTCGTTTGGCCCATATATCTTGGTGGGCATGGAGCTTGTCTAAATGGTACCTGCATTTCTTCTAACTAAAAACTCTCAAACCTTTGTACAAAAAAGAAATTATGACCCAATATATCCTTGCTTTTCAGGTTCACTTTATTCCAGGCGGACACCAAATATTAAATTAGTCACATTAATTATTATTATTTGCAATTGGAAATATATATAAAGAAGATACATGATTCAAAGTGGAACTTACCAAACTTTCGTTATCCATATCTTAATCAACATGAGATTTTTTTAAAAAACCTTGACAAGTACTTGGCAATCTAGAGTTTAAGAGCTTGCCATCAAAGCCTCATGACAATGCAAATGACAAAGATATTTTATTCATCCATTATCTCCACAATCCCTCCAAATTTATTGCCTACATCACTCACATTACTATTTAATTTCCATTTGAAATGTATGTTTGAGATTTTGAATATCATAATATAAAAACAAATTATCCTCCATTAAAGATGATGGTGAAACAAAAAAAATATATTAAATTAAATTTTAGTTGCAATAGAAATATTTTCATATAATTTATTTTATAAAACAATAATATATTAATCATCATCGAACGAAGTTGATATCCATTTAACCCAGAACACTAATTCAATTAACTTGGTGTTATGAGCTATCAAGTAGATACCAACTCAATTTGAAAATGTTCCAAATACCAAAATTTTTATTATTAATATATTTATATCTTTCAAATCATTTTACTTTTTAAAAAAAAATTAAATGGTTCATTTTTATTTACTTTTATATAATTTTTTTCTCTAAACCGTAAGTTGGGTATCACATAACATCTTGAAATTCATTAGAGTTCGAGTTTTGCCATTAAGCATCCCTGTTAATAATTTTTTGTGATTTGACCCTTACAATTAAAAATCAATTTGAGTCGAATTATTTAAACGGTTAATGGAATATAAGTTAAAAAAATTACAATTAATCAAATTTGACTGAATTTTATTTCTTAATTTAAATTTTTATATAATAAAAGTATTTACCATAATAGTATAAATAAATTAAAAATTCTATATAAAAATATATTTTTAAAAATATCATATAAGAATTATTTTTTAAAATAGAGTTTTTATTATCTTTTATTTATTAGAAAATTTATTTGTCTAGAAATATTTCTCAAAAAATTTAAAATTTTTCTAAAAAATATTCAAAAACTATAAAACAATATTTATTTTGTCAAGAAAATAAAATAAGATTCAAAATCCAACTTTATATATAAAAAAAACTAAAAAATAAACCGAAGTATTATGAGAAGTACAAAAAGAAATAAAAGAAATAAATTGAAATGAATTGATTGGAATCCAAATCACTCCTAATCCTTACTGAATTAGCTTATCTTAGCTAAAATTTTCAATTAAAGAATATGATTAATTATGGTACCCTTAAATAAAACAACAACAATAATAATAGCCTCTAAAACTAGAGTCGGCCAACAAAAATAAAAAAAGGTAGACTTGGAGAAAAGGAGCACCAACTCTTTTACCAAATCTAACCCCTTTTTTCAAAGTCTGTGCACTTACTCAAACTATGATAACCTCTCCCATTTTCCCTTCATTCAACTCTTTTAAACTTCAAACTTCAAAGTCCAAACCCATCCATTTCTAGGATTAACCCTTTTCAACACGTCAGTATATGGAATGGACTAGACAACTCCCCCGCCTATCTCCCTCTCCTTCCTTCTCCATTTCTCCCAACCCATTTCAGACGCCATAGTTTAATTTAGCTCACAAAACATGACCCAAACCGACGATATTGCTTACGATTCGATTTTGGTTCTTCTCTCCATCTCTCTTTTCATTCTTGGTATCGTCCTCATCATCATCATCTGCAGGAAGAAACCACAAAAGCCCGATCAGAAACAATTAGAGCTCCCCGCCAAGTTTTGTGCCAGCTCCTATCAGTTAACCGACATAGATGCAGCGACAGATGGCTTTAACCCTAGAAGGATCGTCGGGAAAGGCCGCTTAGGTACTGTTTTTGCAGCCATATCGCCTAGCGGGGAGCTCGTTGCGGTGAAAAGGATACATCCACGGCTTGTATTAAGCAATGCTGGATTCGGGTTTGATTCGATAATAAAAACACTTTCTTTGGCTCAGCATCCTAACGTAGTCCCAATCATAGGGTATTCACAAGCGCCGGGTGAGAGAATCATCGTGATGGAGTTTGTCGGCATGGTGAATTTGGATTTTTATTTGCATGAAAACTCCGATGGTGCTTCGTTGTTAGATTGGAACCGGCGTTTGAGGGTTGCTGCCGGGGTGGCCAGGGGGATCGAGTATTTGCATCAAGGGATGGCGCCCAATATAGTACACGGTGCATTAAAGGCGTCGAATATATTATTAGATGTGAAATTTGTTGCAAAGTTATGTGATTACGGGCTATCGTTTTTGGCACCCAAAGAGATGACGGGGCTTGTGGGGCATGTAGATGACGAGTATTGGGCTGAAAAGGGAGGTGGTGCTTGCAAGGAAAGCGATGTTTATGGCTTTGGGGTGGTGTTGTTGGAACTTTTGACGGGGAGGAGAAGTGAACAAGGGTTGCTTGTGAGATGGGCATTGCCATTGATCAAAGCCAAAAGGTTTAGTGAACTTTTGGACCCCAGACTCGTAATTCCCTCTGATATAAAACCTCTTCTTAGACTGGCAAAAGTTGCTTCAGCTTGTGTTGGTAATTACAGAAAAGACAGGCCTTCCATTTCTCAAGTGGCATCCATTTTGAACAATCTGGAGATTGAGGTCTGTCATTAAAGTGCCAAATTTGAATATTGGGTTTGTTTTATTTTATTTGACTTTGATCATCAAAAAGCCAAAGCTAGATTGTATACACGTGGGTTGTCTTCAAAATGGATGCAAGATAGAGTTGGCCAACGAGGGTAAGAACTGTGTGGGAAAATATTGAAATGAAAGATTATAAAGGTTGGAGAGGGGCGGTGATGGGGGAATCATTGTTTCCGTGTGGAAATAGGGGGATTTTCTTACATTGGTGGTGAAAGGGACCCATTTCCCTTAATTTTTTATATTATGTCTTTCTCAATCTGATTATCAGATTTTGGGGGGTTTGCTATGGCTCCATCACTTGACTAAAACTTCATTTTGTAAATTAATCATTACCCAATTATTTGTGTTTTAGAATCAATCACAATATTTCTACAATTTTGTTCATATAAAAAAATTGGTTTTGGGGACCCAATTTTGTGTTTGATTGGACTTTGATTCTCTCTCCAATTATTCTTCTTCTTGTTTCCAACACACTATTCAATGTAATAAATCTTTAATTTTCATTAGATTCTGTTTGCTTTGTCTGTATATAGTAAAATTATAGCCATTGGTGTTTTTTTTTAATTAGAAAATATTCTGTTTTGACAATTTAGACATATATATATAGATCGCTTTGTCAAAGTTTGCCCATTATTAATTAAGTCTACATTATTCATATTGGATTGGAAAAAGTAGCTCAAGGCAGTGGAGTGAATCTAACCAATGTTCTGCTTAAATTGTACAATAATAGTGTATACCCAACAAACCGGAGCTGCTCCATCTAAATTCTAAAACAAGTGTTAGATTTCCACAAGGATTGCAATTCGGGTCCCTGTGTATGCAAGACCAAACATTCATTCGAACAAGTTATTATATACTCACACTTATTGAAAAAGAATATATAAATGGTAGTCGTAATTTTGCTTGTCGACTACAGGCAGGAGATGGAGTTATGAATTGGGCTTGGAAAAAATAGAGAGGCCCAGAGGAGGGTTAGCCCAAAGTGGTATGGTTACCGATTGCCGTTGGGGGTGATATAACAGCCCACTTTACTCTAAAAGTTGGAAAAATAAATGAACAGAAGAAAAACAAAACAGTAGTCGAGGGTAAGGCTGGGTGGTTTGAATTTTGATATGTAAATAAAATCTTTCTTAAAAAGAAAACCTTGCTATGGTTGATAGTTTCGTTTTGTATCCCTTAGCTATAAGAAATAATGAATAATGAATAAATGAGTCAAGAGTGATTGTTGGGTGTCATTGCTTCAACTTCTACATCATAACTCTAAAACAATATTCTCATTTCCAAAAACAAATATATAAAACTCACCTCTATACTATTTTCATTATGCTTCATTTCTAGCGTATTATAACAGACAGGCAAGATGCATTACGTAACATGTATAGTATATACATTTTGCTATTTTAATTTGATTATTTTTACTTCTATTTTTTTATTTAATCAATTTTAGTCTCTATACTTTTTTAATTGAATGAGTAGTTTGATATCATTTTTTCTATTGGTCTAGAGAATGGTATTGGATACAAATTGGTTGAATTGGGTTTTTAATTTTTAGTATGTTTAATTAGATTGGTTAACCTGATGGTTCGGTGACCTAATCAATTCAATCAACGATCTGATTCTAAAAACATTGGTTAATTACATCAGATACATGAAAACTATGAACTAAATACTAAATTCTTTAATTTTCAAAATATTTTCTCATAATATCATTATCAAATTAATCAAGTCCTTCCATTACTATAATGTTAATTTGGGATTGATGTGGAGAATATTTAAAATGCATGGATCAAAATATTTTCTCACAATATCATTATCAAATTAAACACTAGTACACATCTAACATGTCAATAAGAAAAAGAATCATTAAAATTTATGAGGGCTATTTATTTATATCTTCTTTTTTTTCTAACATGAGATATTCAAATTCTAAATACAATGTATAGATGTGTTTAAAATTTGACCTATATGCTCTATGTCACATTTGAACTAACATTTAATGCCTTAATTGATATAATACTAATATTTAATTAATGTATGAAAATTAATTTAAAATATGAAATTATGAACCATAATTAAAATATACCCAATCTGTTTTGTTTTACTAATTTAAAATAATAAAATAATATAAATTAAAAATTACATTAATATATTAGATTTAAATAAAATAATTCTTATTATTTTTTAAACAATAAAACACGTCAAACTAAGCGAAGTTAGGCTGGAACCGAAAGAAATTTTTAGAATTGAAACCTCCACCTGACTCAATTTATAAACACTTTTAATATACTATTATTAGTGTTTAATTTCAAGTTAGCAAGTGATTTCTTCCGATTGATTCATGTTGTGGCTAAATTACCTATTGGGTTGGGTTATCTGGTTTCGACCACCACTGCTTGTTATGATGCAGAACCTTTGTGTATCTCCTGCGCATTCTCTTTAATGATATGATTTCTATCTTCCCCCCAAAACAATCTAAAAATTCAATCCATCAAAAATAATATAATAACAGACTAGATATATGCCATCTTCACATCACATATATTGAGATTATGTAACATTCAATGAGAATATATATACATAAATATATATAATAACATTCGAATTCATGCTCCAAAAATATTAAAATTTTATTTTAATAATAGTTTAAGTTATTTATTTTAAAATAAATATAAAATTCACTTGTAATAGAATTTTTGCTTTAAAATTTTTAATTTTTTTAATTTTTTCCAATTGAATTGATGTTCAATTAACTTATGACACCAATTCAATTAGATATTTAATAATAGGAAGATAAACTACACTAAAATTTTAATTGATGTAGATGACATTTAAAATGTATGGATTAAAAATTAAACACGAATATATGAATAATATGAATCTAACATATCTACTAAAAAAAGTTGACTTTAGGTTCTGAAAAACCCTTAAAAAAAAATCAAGTCCCTCTAATAAGAAAACCCAATTAAACCATAAAGATTAGAAAAGCATTAATTAGGTTCATTGACTAACGTTTTGTATAGTTGATTGTTACTGTACTAGTCTAATTGTTAACGATTATCAACTAACTATTATAATGTTGACGTAATAATTCACATAAAAAATATAAATATAAATTATTAAAAATATTTAAAAATTCTAAGTTAAGAATAAAATCGAACAAAAAGACATTTAAGTGCATTTGAATATTAAGATACACTTATCCAAATTCACTATAGATATAAAATTTTAAATTATAAATAAAAATTAGAAATTAGAAAAGCATATAAAAAAATTAAAAAGTTGTACAAATATTATAAAAAAACACCACCACCTTTTCTGGATTTAATTGCTGTGACGTAGCAAGAAACGCAACCGCCACCGTCTCTCGTTCATTTTTGTAATGCTTTTAATATTTCTTAAAATTTATTTATAGAAGTAATTGTTAGCTAGATAGTTTATGGTGTTTTTTTTAGATTAGTGAGGGTGTAAAAAATATTCCATTTATTATGAATATGGTGAAATTTATGTCCAGATTTAAATGAATTGGGACATCTATTTGTTTAGGTTGATTTTAAACTTGAATCTTTGAAATAAAATTTAAAATTTTCTCATATTAATATTAATAAATTGACTCGTTTTAACATTTGAGAGCTTAATTAAATATTTTATTTTTTTAAGTGACTTGATTGAATTTTTTTTGTTGAAAAGTTTAATAGCTTCATGGATTAAGTCGAAAGAGTATCATTAAAACTTAAGATCGATAATTTCTTTCTCTTTTTTTTACATGTAATATTTAAGTTATCCATATAATATGAAAATACGTGTTTACCGTTTAACCCATATTTTATATCAAGTCTAAGCTAACATTTGATGCCCTAATTAATGAAAGAATTTACTTGATATAATACTAATATTTAAAAATGAAAAAGTTAATTTAAAAAATGGAAGATAGATGTATGGTATAAGTAATATTTCATTTAGAATTTAAAGTTGATATTCATTTCAAAGCTCCCCATAGTATAAGCAAAATTAAAAACTGATGATATTTTTTTTGATGATATTTTTTTTTTGATGATATTTGTGTCAACTTTTAAGGGACCATGCAAAAAGGTTGAGAGTAGTCGTCGGTTTTAAAAATAATTCGTTGTGAAAAAGTTGGAAATTGCAAAGAAGTGACCATTCAGTCTGAATGTTGAAATTCATAAGTGTGAATCCTGAGTAGGAATGAAATGGCTGGAAAATGAGCATTATTTGCCTGCCAATATCCCCAAGCTTAACATAATACTTGGGTGGCTCATTAATCCTTTGGTAAGTAAAGGAAACAATCATTAGGTGAGTTGTATGAAAATTTGATGTAATTTTCCCATTTGGAAATTTCTCACCCAAAATGAAAATGGGGTTAAATTTTGGTATGAACAAATAAAAAGAAACTGAGGAGATGCAGCCAAAAGCTGAGGAGGAATGGGACAATTATTTGTATGGACGCAAATAAAAATATTCATATTTGGTTCAAACAATAAAAACAAAAGAAAAAGAAAACCCTAAAGCCCATACGTTAAAGTTTGAAAGCTTAAGAAAGAAGTTTGATGCAGTTGCGTGGCTTCTCGGAGAAGCTGTCTCAAGCTAACAGATAACACGAGAAATGAAAAAAGAGAAAGCCCATTTATATTTAATTACGTGAAGGACTGTGATTTCCCACGCTCGTCTACTTTTCAACTCTCTCCCAGCCCTTTGATCATTCATCACATCATCTTTAGTGTTTTTAAGACAGAAATAATCTTACTTTGAGTTTGAGGCTACAGAAATATTTTTTTTTTAATTTATTTATTGGTGTACCATTTTAAAATTAATTAAGAGAAAATGAAACTCTCTGTCCAATTCGTTTTCTAATATTAATTACATTATTCCGAAAAAAAAGAGAGTATAATTATCACCAACTGGTACATATGAAAAACATACTTAGAATCTTTACATCACATTAATCTCATTCAATTATGGGTATGGGAGGAGTTTCCGAAACCATTAATATCCAAAATTACTAATATTATATAAACTACAAAAACCAAATAAATACTAAAGAGAAACTTTAACTGCAAAAGAACTTTCAATTTGTCCCAAAATAAACATCCAAACCTAAAAGAGAGAGAGAGAGAGGATGGAGCTTGCTTAACACATGAGAAGTTTACGTGAAGAAATGGATAAATTGCTGCTATACAACAAGTTTGGTGCAAAACACCAATATTGTTACATTCGTATTTTCTATGTTACGATATTGTATAATTTCACCTGCTATTTAGTTATTTATTTATTTATTTTTGTCTTATATATTAGCTTTAAGAATACTCCAGTTTGACATTGGAGCTAATTAGATCAAATGTCTTGGGGAAAAATACCACCCAACCCTTGGTATACACAAAATCGTATTTATAAATATTGAGATTTTGATTTTATATCTTACTAAAAATTAAACTCCACTCTTTTTCTCTTTCTTTAACTAATTAAAACAATGTAAAGGGTTTTAATGTTTAGAGCAAGGTCCAAGACTACATTTATACTTTCATACGATCGTATCTACATTAGCATAACCAAACTTAGCGTCCAAGCAACATTTCTTACCCTATAAATTTTTTTATATTATTTTTTTTCTAAAAAGAATTAAATCCCATTCTCTCCTTTCTATTATACCCTTCTCCTTTTAACCTTATTTCTCTCTCTCTCCTTTCTTTGTTTTCCAAGATACAAGAGGATATAGCACACAGCAGCTATGTCCTCTCAATCATAAGCAGAAAATTAGAAAAAGAGAAATAGAAAAAAAGCGTGTAAGAATTAAATTCCTTTGCCAAACATCAAGAAAATTAATAAAGTAGGGGGAACTGAAAACGTGCTCTAAAGGAGCCAAGTTTTGCTTTACTTGTTTGGTTTTGGTTTTGGTTTTTTTGTAAATCTTGCTAGAATTTCGTCTGGTGGGGGTGTTTGACAAGTGGGGAAGACGGTGGAACCAGAACCCAGCTTTGTGATGGGAATAAGACCATCACCACAACAACAGGAGAGATGACATGGTGCAATAACCCAGATGATGATGCTAGAGCTATAAAGTTAGTTGCAACAGCCACTAAAGAAACCTCTCTCGCCGTCGCTGCCACCTCAGCCGCTTCCTACACCAAAATCCATGAAATCCAAACCATTATTTGCCCTTCATGTGGTTTTAACATACCCTACCAAGATCAGGTACTACATGTTTTTAATCCTAATATAATTGTTTTGCTAGAGTATTACTCCATATGGTTTGATCCACTAAAATACTATGATCTTTTGTGGGGTTAGACGGGAATTCATGATTTGCCAGGGTTACCAGCCGGAGTGAAGTTTGATCCAACTGACCAAGAAATTTTAGAGCATTTAGAGGCCAAAGTAATATCTGATCTGCGCAAGCTTCATCCGTTGCTTGATGAGTTTATTCCAACACTGGAAGGAGAAAATGGGATATGCTATACTCATCCAGAGAAGTTGCCGGGTACACTTTGATGCTTTAATTTTAGCTCCAAATTCAAACTTAATTGTTACCTTTCTCAACATTTTTAGCTTCTTTGCTTTTCTAATTGTATACAATTAGTATTTCATTTTGTGTTGAATTTTCTCTTTTGTAGGGTTAGATCGAGGGTTAGCTATATCAATGATCTATCTATCTATAAATACACATGTATATTTGGTTTGGGGACTAGCAATGATCTATGATGAACTTTAGATGAAAACGTAAAACCTTACAGCTTTTTATTAGAATCCAGTTAAGTGTACCGTAAGGAAAGTACCTAAGTTGGCTAATACTAGCTGCCAAGCATTGCTTGTGTGCAGTGTTTCTTAGGTGGCTTGATTACGTGAGGTCCTTTGGTTCTACTCTCGCCACATGTTTTCTTAGAGACATGTGATTAGGCTTAGATATTCCCCTCCCACCTTGCTAGCTTAATCCTATGTTTTAGGCATTGCCCTTCATCATTCAATGATCTAATTAATACTTAAGTTTCAAAGTAGTGCTGATACCAAACCTTATGATCACTTGATATTAACATTCCGTAATCTAATAAAATATGAATTTATATTTGATTCACGGAGGAATGCATCAAATACAGACATCGATGGCGTCTAATACGCTTCCAATGCATTAAATATTATAGCCTATATTAGCTTTGGTTATAACTGGTACAATTAAGCAATTGACCTAATTAGTTTACGCTTAGAACTGAAAACCTTCGATCTGCAGGTGTAAGCAAAGATGGCCAAATTAGACACTTCTTCCATCGACCCTCCAAGGCGTACACAACCGGGACAAGGAAGAGAAGAAAAGTTCACACGGATGAAGAGGGAAGCGAAACAAGGTGGCATAAAACAGGCAAGACCCGAGCAGTTTCGGTTGGTGGGGCAGTGAAGGGATTCAAAAAGATCTTAGTGCTCTACACTAACTATGGCAGGCAAAGGAAGCCTGAGAAGACTAACTGGGTGATGCATCAATATCACCTCGGCAACAATGAAGAAGAGAAAGATGGAGAGTTAGTGATTTCCAAAGTTTTTTACCAAACTCAACCGAGACAATGCGGTCCCAGTAGTGTCAAGTATACGCTCGACCGAAAGCTTAAAACCCGAAGCCGGCTGCACCAAAATCCTAATCCTATGGCTAAGAGCAGTGGCAGCCGGGGTCTTGTTGAGTATAACAATCCACCTTTTATTCCATACGATGATGGGAGTCACCATAATAGGGAAAGCCCACCTCAGCTCATCCCAAATTTGGTTGTTCAAGGTGATGGATCCTCGTTTATTCGATTAACCTCTGATACAAGCAAAGGGAGAGTTGAAAGAAAATAGCAATGGAAAGATGAGCAGCTACGACAAGGACTTATGCGGTTGTTGCTGTTACCATGTAACAGTCAAATAAATTAAAGAGTCGGATGCTTTGGGAAGATTTGCCCATGAGACCACGCTCTTGATCGCAAACGAGTAAACAAGGGAGATTGCTGGCATTTGCATAATATTTATATATATTTTTTACCTTATTTTATCCACTTATAAGGTTTGATGACTTATATATATATAGTAGGATTGCACAGATATGACTCCTATAAAACTTCTAGCTAGTAATAGTCCCTACTGATTAATAATTAGGTTTATCATTATCATATGTATATGTACTCCTTTTTCATTCTATCATGGATTCTTTTCTTCTTCTTTTTTTTTATTGTAAATCTGAATCCTCTATCCTGAGTTTGTTCTCATCCCCATTTCTGGATTAATGCATATATCTATATGGATTCTTTTTTTGTTCTTTCGTGAACTTTTGATACTGTTGGTACCTAAAATTGTTAATAACATTTCTTTGAAGATCCAAGTAATGACTTAATTTAAACAACATCCAACTTATTTCTTATTAGTAAGCATACAGCCCTAGACAATCATATGAAATCACTGTAACCCAAACTAACTTGAATTCCTCCATAATCATTGAAACACCAAGTGCAAGAGATTTTTTTTTTTATCAAACAAGGACTTGAAAAAATATTGATATCTCATTATTGGCATGTGTAAAATGTAATGCAAGAATTTTGGATTTGAATAGACAGACCAACGTCGGCTAGACGAAGAATTCATGTTCCGGGCCAGGAAATCTACATTGTCTTTTTCATGATATGGATTGGAAATTTGGGAGATTTAATGCTGAGTTTTAGTGTTGCAGAAACTATTAAATCGAAAAAATAAAAAAGGCGGTATAGTTAAAAGCTTAAAATAGACATTAACTCCATCAAATGGATTAAGAAAAGAAAGCTTGGTGGGTAGTTATAAAATAATAGACAAGGAAATGTCATTATCGCAAACAGGCATAAAGCTTAATTAAGAAGGTTTATCTGTTTACACTTCCAGTTACTATTTTGGCTTATTTATTTATTTCCCCCTCAAGTTGCTTCTGCCCACCCACCTATTTTGTATTCTTGTTTTCAAATTCCTGTACATAATTTTGCATTTTTTTTCCAAATTAATTTTTGTAGTGGAACTGAAAATTTAATGTCTTAATCTCACCACTCATTGGGAGGATTTTCTCTTCTTTTTTTTTTTTTTTCTATTTGCTTGCAGTTGAAGCAAATGCATAACAAGACGGGAAAAGGCTTTGGCGCAGCAAATAACATGGTAAGAATTAAACATCAATTCGTACGTCAACTGTGAAGGGAGATTTTCGTAGTGGTCCGCGTATTTAAAAAAAAATGGTAAGAAACTCAGTTACACATTACAATCAATGGCATAACTATCCCACTTTTATTAGATCCAATTAACAAATTGAAAGACCCCCAAAACAACACAAAACAAAACGAAAAGACAAACAAGAATTTTCCTTTTTTCCAAAAAAAGAAAAAAAAAAGCTCACATCATATGTTCTTGTCTTGCAGACAAGGCAAACGCCAAATCCTGAAAATCTGTGGCTATGAGCTATATGACCTAAACACAGATACCAATATAACTGTGGAAAGAAATGAATGAATTCGTTATAGGTAGCTCCGAATGTCGTTAGTGTCCTAACCCTTATTCTCAATGCAGTCACGTGGGACATTAAACCACAAGTTCAATGCAAGTACCATCAATAAATACATCCTGGGATTCAAGAATTACGTACATTCCAAATACAGTGAAATTATTATTAGTTTAGTCCCACAAGAGAAACTGGACATTAACCATTCAGTCTGAGCCCAGCCCACCAATGCATGACCATCGAATTTATGAATACCATAATTTTATTTTTTCTTTCTCGGAAGTAGAAACGGTCAATGATTAATGGAAGTTTCTAAAGTACTATGATCAGATAAAGGCTTTGAAGCTAACACGTGTAGTTAATTTCTTAATTATCATATTCAATTTTGAAATTTTGAACAACTGATCGGAATTCTTTTTTCTTTTCTTTTTTTATTGAATATCATCGTACAAAAGATTTGATAAACGGAGGAGATAACAGCTTGGATTCTGTGAACCACATTTTCATTTTTACCTAAATCGTGGACTTTGCTGTTTAGCAAGTATGTGTGCGACAGGTGACCTACTGGATAAATATCATCGGTCCTCAAGTCACATGCACACCTATGGTCCCTTCGCCTCACCCAGCTAAGGAAATCTAAGTCCTGTCGATATGAACTTTAATTAATTTGTTTGGTACATCCCACCCTTAATCAAATACAAAATTTCATTTATTGCCAACATTAAATTAATTTGGGCTTAAAACGAGAAGATGAGAAAAGAAGGCCGAATTTGGTTGACCATCAAACGGCCGAAGGATCTAGCTGGCCCCGCCATGATTTCTTTTCTCTCCAAAGCTTTGGTATTTAGACTTAGTTTGAGAATAAAGATGAATAATGAGTATAAGAAAATTAGGGAATTTTTTTTCTTTATAATATACCCATTAAATTAATAATTTTTAATCCTGATCATCTTTCGTCAAACTAACCCCAAAATCGCTTGTTATTTGAAGGAAATAATGAGGTCTGATGCTAAAACGGTCTAGATAAGTTCCGTTACATCCTTGAACTTCAATTCTGCACAAAATGTACCTGCTTCGCATAAATTAGGTAAAAATTTTGCATAAATATTTTTACAAGTATGGTGGTTGGTTGTTTGGTTTTAATCCGCTTTTAGTTAGTTTCTGGAAAAGATTAAACAAATCAAGATTGAAGGAGTTGAGGTTTAGCATTTAGAAATCCAGATCCAGACGATCATTCAATCCTTCATCTTCAATGATTTTTCATTACAAAAATCCCAATATAATTTTAGCCTCCGTCTCTGATTTCAATAGAAGAAGAGAAATTGGCAAGAATTTTACATTCAATCTGAGTTCTCCCGAAAGAGCTTTTCGATATGATGAAGGAATTTACAAGTCCCAAAACCCTTGCCTCTGTCTCAATACTCAACATCCATACAATTAGTAAACGATCTATTCCCTCAAAGACATGATTAAAAGTTAAATTTGCTGCATTTCTACAACTAAAAGCAAAAAAAGAGGAAGCAAGAAGAAGAAACATGAGTATAAACACAGATTATAAGTCATCATAGCCATAAAGCCCCCGCTTCTTTCAGAATAGGCACCAATTCACCTGTGATATGCGTAGACATGACCCTATCCAAACCGCCGAACAACTTCCCTCCCACGAAAACAGCCGGGAACTGAACTCCACCCCCGTTTATTACTGACAGTTCATGGAGCACCGCCTCTTCCTTCTCTTCGTTCACTTCACAAACCACCGGATTCACTCCGAGCCCCAGTAGCAACCTGTTCACGACATGGCACATGCAGCAACCACGTCTACCGAATACTATCACCGCATTCTCCACAACCAATTTCGTTACACTGTTTTCACAGCCGTTGGCAACGAGTCGATGTTCCCCGCCATTACCGGCGCCTTCGAGAAAATTGTGAAGCCGCGAACGGCCACCGGCGGTGGCAGCCATGTATGATTTATAAGGGATTGCTTCTTGCATGGAACATATATAATATATGCTTGGAAAGGGGAGGGGGGTATTCTATTGTTGTTATGAGATTATATAAATAGGGAAATGCGGAGAAGACTCTAACGTCAACGCCAGTTACGCACTCTAGTACGTCAGGGGGTGGTGAGGGTGATGTTAGCCTACGTCACCGCTTAGTAGATGGATTGCCATTTGTTAGCCAACTGCAATTTGCGAGGTCCCCAAATTGAACGTCACATTCCCTTTCATCATTTACACTCTGTCTAGCAGAAAAACCAAAGGAAAGTCATTTATTTCCCATCGGCATTCGCTTGAATCTTCACAACCTAACCTAAGGATCAAACTATAAATTGTCCCGGCGCAGAGGTCAAAGATTTTAATTGGGATTAAACACTTCTAACATTTCATAAACTGTTTTTACAAATTCTCCCTCACAACTACCAAATTAATAGTTGGAAAAGATAAGGAAAGCGCTGTACTGCTGCAGAAGGCCATTCCAAGGGAAGTTCAATGCATAATTGCATTTTTTTCTATTTAAAAATTTAACAAAGTCTTCAAGTGAACTTTTGGATTCAGATGGCCAAAGATTAAAAAAAAAAAAGTAAAAAAAATCTAAACATCATTCGTTAATTATTGATTAAATACTTTTAACAAAGTGTTCAAAATTTTACCTACTACAGATGGTCCAATTTACAAGCCATATGACACGTCAGCATGAATACAAAATTATCTGATAAAAAAAAATCAAAACATGAAATTCTTTTTTCACAAGGGTCTGTTTGATTGCCAGTAAAATATTTTCCGTAAAATGATTTCGGGAAAATGTTCTACTTTTCTATAAAATGATTTACTGGGAAATATTTTCTGGTGTTTGATTGAATCTGTGTAAAATATTTTCGGCTGTTTGGCAGATTTTCTGAAAATATTTTTCGAAAAAATTGTTTTTACATATATTGATATATATTAATAAATTTTTATATTTTAAATTATTTTTACATATATTGCAATGATTTATTTATAATAATACTCAATTATTAAGCTACAATATTAATCGTTATAAATTGAAAAAAATTAATATCAAATAAATTATTTGTAATTGTGTTAAAAAAACAAGTATTGAATAATTAAAAAAACAAGTTACTGGAAAATCGATAAACAGAAGCAATTTTCTACCGAAAATGAAGGAAGGAATGAAGGAGGCGATAGAGAGGAGAGCACGGAAAATGTCTTACGGAAATTGAAAGGGTAAGACATTTTCCCTAAAATGTAACCCATTTTCCCTTGTTTTGGAGTTCATTTTTCAAATGGAAAATGTTTTCCGCCAATCAAACGCTGGAAAAGTTGGAATTGATTTTCCGGAAAATCAATTCCTTTAATCAAACAGACCCTAAATCTTGATTGATAATATATAATCCTTTTTTATATTATTATTTTAAACATTTTAGATATCTCCATCTTTGAAATAACATAAATATTTTAATTCAAATATAATTTTGAAGACAACTAGTTTAACACATTGTGCATTAAGTATAAACAATTTTTAAAAATATTCTTTTATTGAAAAAATCTACTTTTTTTTTTAATCTTTGGGAAAGTTTTTCTAAGCACAATGTTGGAGTTGTCAAGGGATAAGTATGAAATTAAATAAAAAATAAAATAATTTTGTTGGTCGGATAACGTATGATTTTTTTTTTTTTTTGGAAGGATAACGTACGAAAGGTTAAATGGCTAATTTAATAATCGCCTAGGACTGACTCATGGGACAACACATGGTATATATATGGATAACATTAAAGGATCCACCACGGCCTTTTCTTACAACATTACTCTCAACCTGTCACATTCATCCACGTGTTCACCATGTCTCCCACCGTGACGATTGATGATTGTTGAGAACTGAGATGGGCCCCATCCTGACGTGGTCGTTTGTTTATTCCCACGTTCACTATACTGTCATCGTCATCATCGATTCATTATTGAAAACAAGATGCCAATATATATATACCACTCAAAACTAAATAATTAATAAATTTATATTTTTATCATTTAATTTTAGAAAATTATAAAATAATTATTAAATTATTTTAAAGTTTTAATTTAAATTAATGGGTGTTAAAATCATTATTGTTTTTCTGTTTACACTACTTATGCTAATCAAAAGTTTTATTTTCTCTTCTTTTTTACAATTTAATTTTTTTTATAAAATAACTATGAACGTAACAAATTTATAACTCAAGATCAAAATAACTTTATTCTCTAATTTTTAACATTGATCGACAAAACAATTAGGATCTAAGGTATATTCTACTTAGTGGCGGAGCCAGGGGGTTGGCAAAGGCCCCGACCCCCTAAAATAGAAAATTTTCTATTTAGACCTTCTATAATTTATAAATTTTAAACTAGTAATGGTAGAATTGTACTTTGGCCCCTTAAAATTATAACCATACAAACTATTAAAATGGTGAAATTGCATTTTTACTATTATAAAAATATGTAATTTAATTCTGCCCCAAAAAAAAATTTTTGGCTCCACCACTAGCTCTACTACTTACCAAAGGGTATTAATCTACCATACCAATTGAATTGTCGCTTGAAACTCACTAACTTGACTCTTATTTCTTAAAAAAATTAACACCAGGAAGATTAAAATGAAAACTTTTGAATAGTTTAATAATTTAATTAAAAACTTTCAAATAATTTAATGATCATTTTATAATTTTTTAAAGTTAAATTATCAAAATATAAATTTACTAATAATTTAATAATTTTTAAGTCTATTTTACCCCAAAAGATAGGGTCAACAATTAAAAAAAAACACATTGAAAATTGAAAAATAAGATTTAATTTGATATAAATACTCTCAGGACTTTCTCCACCTTAAATTTAATAAATTATTGTTAAATTTTTAAATATTTAAAACGTTAAATTGTAAATCACATGGCAAAACATGGCATCATCTAGAATATTTAATGATTTTCCATTTTTATTTTATTTCTCTACAAAATCAATTGATTTTGAATTATTTTAAATATGAATAAATATCAAATTAGACATAAATTTTGATATATAATGCACTTTTAATTTTGGTTCAATTTTAATTAATTTAATATTATGTAACATTTTATTAAATTAAATATGTGAAAACAAACAAACAAATTTAAATAGCATCTTTAGCTTCATGAATGTCTCTGATAGTTAAATTAAAATTAAATATCCCTCAGATTGTGCACTCTGATAGTTAAATTAAAATTAAATATCCCTCAGATTGTGCACTTACTTGTTTAATAAAAAAAAAAGATTTATGGGAGGTTGTTTTTGTCCCAAAAGAGAAAACTGTTTTTAGTCATATTAAAGATAAAGAAAGAGTAAAGTAGGGGGTAAAGAATGAGGTCACAGTGATATTATAAATAATAGAAAAGGAAATTGACCCCAAAAGGAGGGGGGAGGTTGAAAAAAATGAAAGTGGCCGGTCCATCCACACACTATTGATGGAAGGCATTTATGAAGTGGTCATTTTCTTAACCCACTAACCAAACACCCTTCGGTTTTCAAATAATTCAACAAAAGCAATGTTCAAAGCTGCATGCAATAGCAGGGTATGCTTGATGTCTCAGTTTCTTCCCCTACATTTCCATTTGGAGACCACTTTCTGTTCTTCTTTCGTTATACAACAGTTCAATTAAGTTTTTGAGTTTTTTACATCACGCTCCTCCATGCTTCAAAACCAGAAGTTTGCATATCTAAGATGGGATCCAAAAAAATAAGCCAATCACTTCATAGGATCACTTTAAAATGCATTTATATTCGAATCCCAAACATTTTGTATTTTCTTTTCAATATTTCAAGATAGAAATATATATTTAAAAATATATTTATTAAAAGATCTCGCCTTTCGATTCAACATCAAGTTTTTGGTCATTACCCAAGTCACAGCAAGCAGCAATACAGAGAAAGCAACCTAGATGGAAGGGTCAATGATATGTTTGCTGTAGACGTACAGGGAGTGACCAAAGAATACGGAGACGGTAATTACCAACCATTTCGTTTAATGGTTTTATCGTGCAAGTAAAGGAGTGCTGCAATCCGGCCATCAAGTAGCATTATCAATGGCAATTTGCTTGGCCGGCAGGGCTTTGACTTCATCCAGAAAGCCCAAGTTCTAGGGGCAGGTCTCCAACGAAAGGTCGCGCCGAGACTTAAAATATTAAATTATTATATTTTAAAGAGATTTAATACAATTCGTAGTGTTAATTTTTTTGGCCCACATATAATTTATATGTAACTTAGTGTTTATTTATTAAAAGATTGAACAAGATTTATTATTATTATTATTATTATATTTCGAAAGAACTCAATCCAACGACTTTTACAAAATTTCAGACTTAAATTCTCCTTCTAGAACTTAATTTTAATATTATAGTCTTTAAAATTCAGTTGACTAACTAAAACATTGTAATAATATAGAATTGATACCATATGAGCATGAAGGTTAATACAAGAATAGCCACAAGTCAGTTAAAAAGATAGAACAAAAGTAGTTCATAAAAAGTAATTACAATTCATCAAATTTAGGCGATGAGGAGGCAATCCAAACACGCATGCAACTAAAGCAGACTATAGGCATGCATGCATGCATCTTCTTGCTCTGTCATCATTAGTGGCATCTTCATCATAATTTTTGAGACAATGTTGCAGGATTCCCTGTAAAAGGAAATGCCACCAACTATTGAAAGCTGTTCAAACTTCCAACATAGCAATTTTCAACCACAATCACACCCAAGGCACTTCAAACCAGATAGCATACCACACCAAACCCAACATCCTCGTTTCGTGTAACACCAAAAAACACTTTTCGTGCCACCCAAGGCACTCTTGATAGAAATTTAAAATGTCAGATGTTAATCTCCACAACCCCCCCCCCGGTGCCCGAAATAAGCAGACCTAATAAAAGTTATAACTTTCCGATCACAACATCATATTCATCAAGCTCCAAAACCCTGTGTACACACAACTCCTTATTGGTGGGACCTGCACTCTATTCCATCACTAAACTATAATGCAATATCATAAACAATATCTCTGACAGCGTAGAGGTTGCTTACTTTGGTATAACTGCTTCCAACTGTGTTTGTCACTGCAGGAGGTTGTGTGTTAAACTGTTCCCCAATGCGAGGTAAGAAAGCTCCAGCACCCAATGACGAGGTTGCTTGCACCATGTTGTCCTCCTTGGCAGTATCATGTCCTCCCTCAGTCAAGGAGAAACCAAAAAGCCTGCAGCTACTTTTACATGAAGCAGCTAATTCTTGACTTGTCCTAAATGTTGGTTGTGCTGACAGAGGTTGAGAATCACCAAGCTGAACAGTATCAGTTGAAGGACCAAATGAATGCAGGCTTCCTAGATACCTCCTACGGGAACCATGTCCACCAGTTGAAGATGGTATCCCGTCCCCATATGTTTCGGGAGCATGAAAAGAACTACTTTTATGAACTCTTTGCTCCTTTTCCTTGCTATTCAAGTTATGAATAGGATTGACGTTTGCAAATGGATTGCTTGCATGTTGGAACTTTAGCACTGAAGACGGTGAGGACACTTGTGCAGATGGTCCTATACGACTATTATTATAGCTCTGCATCAAAGAAGACCATCCACTTCTAGTTCCCGACAACTGACCAACATCAGGGGCACCAGGACTGTCACTTTCTCGAGTGTCATCTACAGTTGGACCTCTTCTACATGGAGGGCTTACAAAAGTTTCTTGACCTTGCAAGACCTTTTGGAATCTGAAAGATTCCTCAAAGCCTACACCCTTATAAGAAATATCAGGATTCACCAATGTGTCTCTACCAATATTTCGTATAGCAGCAATACCAGAACCATTAGAGCAAGGAAAGCGCCGACTTATATCAGACCGGTGCATTATCTGACCATTAGCACCATCATTATGAGTGTTAAAACCCAAAATTTCTTGACCTTGCAAGACCTTCTGGAACCGCAAAGATTCCCCAAAGTCTGATGCTCCAATTCCTTCTGTTGTAAAGGACTATGTCAAACAATGTTGCATGACAGATGAAAGAGAATTAGTTATGCAGAAGCACCTACCAGGAACCATAAATTCAGGTTTCCCTGAAGGCAGTCCAACCCTGTTCCTTTTAGAAACAGGAGAGAGCAAGCTGTTAGAACTAGATATTGAACTGGATGGTTCAATTTCCCAGGGAGAGACCCTAATATGCCTATTGGTTTCAATATCATCCCACCTTACCTGCAAAATAAGCCCAAAATCTACTAGCTTAACTCCTGAGTAATTTATTGATAAAATCACAAACCAATGAGGTGATATTCAAAACATTGCCTATGAGAACTAATTAGCAAGACCAAACCAAAGCAATCAAAACAACCATGTGAAGCTCGACAGGCGAACAAACTCGAAACATTATTTTTAAGTTCTGAAGTGCAAGCACCTTCCAAATATGCAAACCTAAATAATTGGCATCTAACTAAGAGTGAGTACAGCGCTCGAGAAAATAAGGTCCACCAAACAAGGCCATTTTTTGTTATGTTCATTCTGCTTAATGCATATCTAGGCTGGACGAATGAGGGTTAATTATTGATAATACAAGAGAAGTATTTTGCAGGATAAAGCAGTATTGCTTGACACTGCTTCTAAACAAGCGTAGACAATAAGCAACAATTCTACATGAATTATGTAATGAACCAAATAATTGGAGGAACACTATCCATTTAGGTATATCAGCTTAATTTCAAGGGTGGAAAGAAAAATCATTAAAAGAGAATTGTCCTGTGTAATTACTTTTGTCAAAGCCTAAACATATATAGCTCTTTTACAATAATAACTTAAGGTTTGAATGAAACCTTATTACAAGCTATGGCAGTATTAAAAGCAGAAAGGCATATTTCATTTATGAACTTGTATAATATTTCGAAATGTATAAGCAATGTCTGCAACCATACCAGCAGGCATCTCCATTTTGAACCAGACCATCTAACAGGATCCATCTCACTAATTCCGGTTACAACTCCTGTGTATCTGCAACATGAAAAGTTGAATTAAGGTCTTGATAGCTTGGTAGAGTAGGTTTTCATCCCTTCTTTAGGCTAAATATAATATGATTTAATATCTGAAGAGTTGAAAGGTTCAATCAGGTCAGACCTTCCTTCTGCTGCATCTTCAGATTCAAACCGCATCTTAAATCTCATTCCAACAGAAAAAGAATGATCAAGACTCTTCCAGAACTTATGCACTGGTATTATGAACTCTGATGAACTGGCCCTGCTAGATATCAACAAAAATATGACCGAGGAAGCATGCAAACAAGTAGAACATGCCCAAAACTAAGCACGAATGGGTCACAAGCACTTAACCACCAATGGCATATAGGACCAATGGTAATTTAAATGTTTTCTCCGCATGAAAAAGGACACAGTACTTTCCCCTGTTTGGATTCATGATGATATTGAGGACGAAGGGTCAAGCTTGCGATGATTTTTCAATAATAATATCAATTTGTATCTATGACACCATGTATTTAAACTAAAGATAGTTGTTCAAACTTCTTATATATATTAAGACATGAATTATTTCGGGATAGAGAAAGGATGTCCCAAATGCGATTCAGGCTTTAATTAAATGAGGAAACAAGTGAAAAATGCAGCCCAAAATCACCCACTTAAAAACCAAGTTGCATCTATAAGCACTAAATTTACCATTTAAACATTTATGCATGCTATTCACTCAGGTCAAATTATTTTCCCTCTCCAAGGCCAGCGTAGCATAGTCTTTCATAAAATTTCCAATAGAATCCCCATAACATTGGCTGTAAAGCATCTAATTGGAGCAGTAACATACCTTGGATTGTAGTAAATGCTGAACACACTTTTCATAGATATAGCATGGACCACATCTGCGAAATTGCTGCGGTTCAACTGCTGGGTGCACAAAGAATGAAAAGAAGTGCCATTTTTAATGTGAGCAGCTCTTCGGATTCCCAGCCTCAGTTCTCCATTCTCACCCCTGCTATGGAAACTAAATAAGATTCATATGAGGTATTGATTAAAATTTCACAAGAGGGGGAAAATTTTTAACCTAAGAAAAAGCACAGCGTCTCCAGAGACAAGCTTCTTCTTATTTACAAAAGCACTCCATCCAGTTGTAAGCAAATGCCTCCGTGGTTGTCCTATTCAAACCAAAAAAATACCTTTAGCAGCAAATTGAGAAATGGACAGCTAATCAAGTATCTGATCGACATGCCTTTGTACCGTGAAAGGAAATCCATCACTAGCAAAATGTTGGATTAAAATGCATTCGGTATTTAGTGCATACCCCTATAGATGTGTCGAAATCTCCATTCCAGGCCATGCAGGTCTTTAGCAACAAGCTCTTGGGAGGGCCGCTGCTGATTATAATCCTACAATACCAGTCTACTTAAAACTCAAAACTATATACATCCAGAAGAGTGCTTTAACAAAACATAATCAATTGCTGTGAACATACATTAAGAAAACAAGGAAAACAAAAAAACGAAATACGGAGAAAAGTGCATGAGGATTACCAAGGGAGGGAAGCAGTCCTCAGCAGCTCGACGAGGAACAGAGAAGCCTCCATGTGTACTGGTATCAGAAGCCGTAAGAGTCTTGCAGAACATGTGGGGCGTGGTGGACTTGATATCTGCTTCGGCATCCTCTTCACCATCTACTTCTATGTTCCCTTCTTTCAACTTCTGCTCAATTTGCTACATACAGCATAATATATAAGACTCAACTTTGGAGGTAACCAGAAAAAAGCACCATGAACAAGTACATTAACCTAGATAATGACAACCCAAAGTTTAGAATTAATTTCAACGTATCATTGAGCAATGATTCTAGTTAAGAATGATGTCATTGTCCAATCTCTTTGGTTTTAAGAAACTGAAACAACTAAATAAAGTAACTTGGTTCGTACTGATCATAGTAGTCAGTCGGTTACTACCTTTATAAGCAACCGTTAATCAAATGTAACAAGAAACTATAGAATAAACCCCACCTCATTTTCAGGAACAAGTGAAACTTGAGCGTAAACCTCATCTGTGGCACCCTCAGCCTGCCAACAAAATTAAACATTTCAGTAGCAAATTTCACATTTTAAACACACTCACACACGCTGCAGCACTCTTCTTCGTCCCCGAGACTTCGAATTTGCTGTAAATTAAATCCAATTCTCTTGAAAGCCGAATCAAACCTAGATTCAAAACCCAAAAACCGAGAAAAGAAGAAAAGAAGGATTGAAACCCATAAATCCACCAACACAATTCCATGTTTTCAAAAAGGAGGAAAAAAGAACCCCCAATCCTCAGAACTTCCCCTTAATAAAAAAAAACATTCATGACACGAAGACAATCTATAGAACACACAAGATAAGAGGGACAGTTAATGAAAATATGTGTAGATTAGCTTACATGGAGCTTGACATCAACAACCCGACAAAACACGTGAGGAGGGAGATCATATGCTGGAGCTACGCCAGAAAAATCGGACACTTGTTCCAAGTGGCCCTGAGGGAAGTAAACCACTACACTTCCTCTCTTGGGCAAAGATATAAGTGGACCGGCACACGCATGCCAGAGCTCTAAACAAACGGGAGAACTTGAAGCAGAGCCAGAAGCACTTAACACGGAAGCTGAAGATGAAGAAGGGGATAAAGAACCATATGACGGCGTTTCCTCGTCTTCCGTTGTGTTCAGATCGATTAAACCCCCCATTAGTGCCCCCCAGAAAAGAAGCTTAGAAAAAAATGGTAACTTTAAGTAAGTAAGGGAAAGGTTTGGGCCTTATGAGCACAATAAATGAAATATGAAGGAGAGGATATTTCATGACTGCATTTTAGAGAATGGGTTTTCAAGGTAAAGACTAAAAATTCAACATTGGCATTGCAAAAAGGAGATTTGGAGTCATCAAGACACGCCCTGAAAAAGAACCACAGACAAAACCCCTTTTTTTTTTCCTCTTTTCTTTTAGGGAGTGATGGAGTTTTAGTCTTTTTCTTAGATATCAAATCAAAGCTTTTATGAGCTTTTAATTAATTGGAATTTTACATATTCAATTTTGCTTTTGGGATTATAGAAAGAAAGTTTTATTCTCAAGTTCTGTTTTTGTGGGTTTTCGTCGACTGCAAGCAGCAGAGTGCTGCAACTGATAATGCTGCAATGCTGCTGCGACCGCTGGGTGGTGATGTGTGGCAGAAAAGAGAAAAAAATATGAAGTGATGACAATTAATTGAGCTTTTAACTGGGTTTGTACTTTAGTTAAATTCTAAATTTTAATAATAAAATAAAAAACAATGTTAAGAAAAAAAAAAAAGAAAGAAGAAATACGAAATGCAGAGGGTTTGTGTACGAGCTCCCCTGTATTTGCGGGTGGATGTCTATTCTGTCCTCATCTACATCCCCAATTCTCACTCCTGTCCCTCCCCCACTTGTCTTTAATTTGCTCTGTATTTTCTTTTGCGTTAATTAACCATTATCTCCCCAATCTTCCTGCATTTGACTTTTTTATTTTTTACTTTTTAAAAAGGAGGATGGGAAATGAATTTACTCTAAATTAGCCAAACCCTGAAAGAGACCAGAGTTAGCAACCCTTTCTATTATAGAGACAATATTCTGTCTGAATAGCCCCTACATCCACTGCTTATTTTGTAACTGTTTCGTATCTTATTTGTAACGGTGATGCCCTAATTTGTAATCTTCTATCATATATATAAGGATCAAACATTAACTTTAATTTTTTGTTGGGGGGGAATCAAATATGGAGGAAAAACCTCTAGGATACAGAGAGAGGTAGCCTATACCATGTAGCTTGTATTGTATTAATCTAATTAAAGATGAACATGATGTAACAATAAGCATTCACTAAATGCAGTGATCTTTGTCTATGGTAGCTGGAAATTAAATGAAAATTTGGAGACCCGTCGTTCTAAAACAAAAAGGTGCATGCAATGCAATGGTTATTTAATAACATGACTTTATAGTACATAGATTTATAAAAGTGCAAACAAAAGAAAAGTGCAAATTAAAGAATAATATCTTTCACTTTTTCAAAGAAGGCAAAGCAGCATTCATTTATATGCATAAAAGTGCAAACCAGAGAAATGATGCCATAGGACCAACCTTGTTAGTATTGGTGGTGTATTAGAATATGAGATGAATGGGATGTGTTATGTTAGCATTGGATGTGAATTGCTGTATCTGAGGGGTAGAAAAGGGAAATTGGGAAAGTAAGGACAAAGGGTGTCACAGTAATGAAAAAAGGGGCAGGTCTTTATCAGAGCCATCAATTGTTTGTAAATGACCCAAAACCCAAGCCTTAAAAGCCTAGCTGATAAATGCATCAGATGACCCGGACCAAACGGGTTTACAACTCAATGCCAATTGGCCCCTTCACTCCTTTTAAGCCTTTTTATCTTTTATTATTTTACTTATCTTTAAAAACTCATTTATTATTACTTGTAAAAGACATACCTTCTAAATCCACTCGCCACCAACGAGCGTTTTTTCATTGAATCATTACTTGCTTGTTTAAACTTTTTTGGTATATTAGCATTACTTGCTTGTTTAAACTTATTTCGTATTATAAATTTATCACGTATTTTATATACATTTGTCATAAATAGTGAAAGTTTTAAATTCTATTAACAGTATATTAAATATTTTACCTTAAAAAATTCAATCCAAAATTTTAAAATTTTTCTTCTTTTTTATTTTATTTTATTTTACCCAACAATGATACTAGTCTTTAAGCTGATTATTACTTATCTTTTTCTTTATTCCACCAACTCTCTTTCTTTTTATATTTTCATTCTCTACATGTAGATGTCTTTCATTTATATTTAAATATAATTTAATTAGAATGGGTTTAGCATTTTCGTTGTTTCACAAACTTTTATTATTGCATCTCATTTACAAATAAAAATATATATATTTTTAGGGATAAAAAGGATGAATGTTGATAGGATAAAAATAAACACAATCTCTTATATACCGCGTTTGAAGTTAAGCGCATGAAAAGCAAAAAGGTAAAAGAAAGCAAATGAAACCAATTTTGATTTGGTTTAGTAGAAAAACTTTATTTTTCACTCCAAAACTGTTTAGTGTGATAATAATTATGACAACAACAATTATTAGCCACCTAACATTTCAATTTTATTTAATAAAAAATTAATATTACCATCACTCCAAAATAGATTAATTTTTATGATAGTAAAAATATACTTTTTATTATTTTAATAGTTTATATTTTTATATATTTTAAAAGATTAAATTAAATTTTATCATTTTTAGGGGACTAATTTGTAATTTTACATTTATGAATTTAAATTTTTAAAATTTTAAAGAATTTAAGTGGAAACATTTCCATTTTAAGGGGCTGGGGCCTTTGCTAGCCCCCTAACTACGTCCCTATTAGCATCACTTTTCTTTTCTTCTTCTTCTTCTTCTTTTTCTTTTATTGTCTACACAGGAATTACGGTAGGCATCTCCTTTTCTTCTCTTCTTCTTCTTCTTCTACTAGTTAGGGTTCTTAAATTGTGGTTGTTTAAATGGCAGGAAACACTTCAACATGGTCGGTTAAATGATTATTAAGATTGATTTGTTATTTTTCTAACGTCGAATGACTGAATTGAAAGTTTAGTCACTATTTTATTATTAAAATCAAAATTAAGTTATTATTGATGTACTTTATCCATAATTTTTTAGCAAAAGAAATACTTACATGAAAATCTATTTTTTTGAAAAAGAAATACATGAAAATCTATTTAAAACAGAATGAAGGTGCACAGGAACGCGCGTTAGCAGAGCGTAGAAATAACATAACATGTTTATATATTTCCCTTTTGTCTTCACTTTAATCTTTTACGTCAGTCCCACCAACCGCACTAAGATTGTCTCGTTATTATACTGGCTGTTGATTAGAGCGCTCACTCTACTTTTGATAAACCAGGCGCTAAACACCTTTTTAATATAATCTTCCATTAATTATTTTTACAACACCATTTAAATCGTCAAAATTAATAATATAAGGTACAATCACTTATTTAGTCCTCCATACAAATAATCATTTTAATCTTCTATATAATTATTCGATTATTTTAACCTTTAAACTTGTAGTGTTTGTCATATCATCCTAAAATGATTGACAAAATTAATATCTATTAACTTTGTTGATGTGACATCCAAATGATAGTATATGCTACGTTAGCAATTAATTATTTTTTAAATTAAAATATTAAAAAAAATTATAAGTTTTATAGTTTCTTAATTTTCTTTTTGAATTTTAAAATTTTAAAATTAATTGCTAGTGTAACATTCACGTATATGCGGCACTAGCAAAGTTAACAAACATTAACTTTTTCATTCATTTTTGGACTAACTTGGCAAACAATGCAAATTTAAATACTAAAAAAGATGAAAAAATTAAATGAAAGACTAAATTAATTTTTTTATAAAATTAAAGACTAAAATAAGTCATCGTGCCTAATTATAATAATTAGTAATATAGTGATTATCAAATGCTAATAAATTGCTTCAACATGTTATAGTATATAAAAAATCTAGAAAATATCATTAATGGTATTTCTGTTTAATTATTTATATTACTATTTAAGTTCTTAATTAAGTTGATATCACTCTCAATCGAGTCATCAAATTGATTAGAAAATTATAATAATATTCCTTTAATATGTTACTATATATTTTATGTATACAATATTTTTATCGTAAAATATATTTTACCATATAAAATAATATTTTACCATATATATTGTTAATTAATTTGTAATATTTATTTTGAATTCATTAGTTCTTCAATTAAAATTTGGCGAGGCTTAAATATTCTCTCTTATTTTACTGCTAACTACACTTAAAATATATATAAAACATTAAATTTTAGTAATTAAGGCGCCAACATTTAATTGATGACCCGTTCAGTAATTTAGAAATTCCAATTTTCACGTAACTATAAATTTAGTTTTTAATATTTATATTTTTATTAATTAGATTATTTTTTATTTTTTAGCTAAAATTGATCATTAGTATTACAAAATGAATTAAAATATATTTTTAAGGTAAATGCTCTTTAAAAGATTAAAATTTTAACATAAATATCTTATATGCCATGTTAAAAAATAATTTAAAACTAAAAAAATTAAAATTTATAAAAAAAAGTTAAAAAATTCATAAAAGATAGCATGAAGTATATGTAAATTAGTATACAGACTACTATATTTAAACATTTAATGTTTTAGTTAATATTTGTGTTTAAAAAATTGACACCTTTTAAAAATTTGATAATTAAATTTAAATTTTCAAAAAAAATGAGAACCAAATTTAACTAAAAAAAATAACAAAAAAATTATAAACATTAATATCCTATAAGCACCTTTCAGTAGGCAAAACATGTGATGATTTAGGAGGAAGGTGTAATGAAAAAAGGGGAGTGCCCCAAATAAAATATATTTATGAAATTGGGTATTTTTGGAGCGGAGTGAAAATGTGAGGCAGTTGCTCTGTTGGGAAACCTAAAACATCCTTCTTCCATAAAATATGGACTTAGTTAGGCATTGCTATTTTCTGCCTCGTTTTGAAGGCATTGTTTCCTTGGAAAAGACGAATAGTGGTTTTTCTTACTATAATTTTATAATATTTGTATAAGCATCCAACATTAGGGCTTAATCTAAATTAAATGAGTTGGGATTGACAACTGGAGGTAGTTCAACCTTAAAATTTTGGCCTAATCAATACCCTAGTTGTGGAGTTGTTTGGCAACTTGATGCTCTCATCTACTATATTAAATTTTTTTCTCTCTTTTTGCTCAAATGTGAAGTTGTAGATTGAAACGTTACATCAACAACACCTCAGTAATTGGAGTGTCTCACCACTTCATCAACTCTCTTCCTTCTTGTAACTTTCCTGATTATTGAAGAAAAAAAAAAAGAAATTACCGACTATTCTTTAAAAAGTTATCTGTATATAATTATCACTCCTAGCTATCAGTATATGTAATTAGTAAAAAAATGTACTTTTCTTTCGTCTTTGAATGTGGCAGGGTTTCTTTTTTTCTTTCCTAAACATGGTATCTGAAAATTAGTTTTGAAAAAATGGCAAGAATGGAAAGAGACCAAATCCAAAAGCAAAGCCTTTTAGCAGTCATATATGGGTGTGGGGGTTAAGGAAAGAAATGATGGTGCTCGGTCTCACGTGCACCATACGATAAAAAGGAACCCCAAAGATTAAAAAATAAAAATCTGATTATGCTTGATACTATCATAATGTTGTGCTAAACCACGAGGATCATTCTTTTAACCTAAATCTTATCTTAACCAATCCTATAAGTTATAATGATGTCTTTTTGACCGTGTTTTAAGACAATTTGTTAATTTTTATGGCATCTGATAAGTTAGGTACTAGTCATTACTTTAAGACGTAAGAAACATCAAAATAATTACTTGTCCATTGATTTCCCCAAATTTAATAATTGTCATCTGAGACAACAAAGGGGGTACCGCAAAGTCGTTCTTAGATTCACATTGAGATTGATAATGTACTTCCACTTTGTTGAAATTAGACCAAAAGTAAAAGAAAAAGGGAATACTATTCCGGGCCTACTAATATATAAAGCATCCTTTTTTTTAATAAAAAAATCACCATCAAAGATGTCTTTACGTGTTTTTGCTTGAGTTTAATGGCATCTTATGCGATTTTATTATCTATTTAAATTGAGTTAATGCATTTAGGATTTTATTTAAATTACGACACTAAATTTTGTATATTATTATGTTACAATTATTGTCATGCAATTTGTTTTGTAAAGTCCACCAAAAAAACAATATGGAAGAAACATAATTTTATATTATAATTAAATAAAAATGTGGATAAAATATTTTTTTATATAAACCACTGCAAAGTATTTAAAAAAAAAGAAAGAAAATGTGAAATTACCAAAAATTAAGGAGAAGGAAAGCAAAGGTGTTTGTAATTCATTTTGTCGTACGCCTCATGTAAAAATCATTTCGATGTTGAATCTTTTCTCGTAAACAGAAGCTGTCTTTCTTTTTCTTTCAATAAATTCATCCTTATCAGAAACACTGTGCGGGATTGAAAAAAACAAAGAGTTTAGAAATTTTACTATAAATAGAAATGTAAAGAGCCTAAAGAGGGCATCGAAAAAAATAGTTTAGAAATCTTTCCTTTTACTTTCAGTATTCTCTCTGTAAACAACCTTTCCTTGTAAAAATCTTTCCTTTTCTTTTAATAAAATATCCTTCTTCCGCACTCAAACACATATTTATCTAAACATAAACAAAGTGGTATCAGAGCCCCCCGGAGTTACGGTTCTTGGAGAAATTCATATCATAATACTCATTGTAAGTTCTTATTTTTAATTTACAATCCAGTTAATTTCGTGGTTATTTATCTTGAAACCCATATATCTGTTATTTTGTCTAACTTTTGCCTTTTAAGTCTAGGTGAGAGATGATAGGCCTTTGTGTGTTAAGACAAAATAATATAACAGACGGTTTTAGGTACCAAAGATAAGTAACATGGAAGAGACAGATTGTTTATATAAAGATAAAACCTGCAATCATATTATGCATATAGATTCTAAACTATTTTTTGATGCCCTCTTTAGGCTCTTTACATTGCTATTTATAGTAAAATTACTAAACTCTATTTGATTTTTCTTCAATCTCGCACAGTGTTTCTGATAAGGATGAATTTATTGTTGCCTCCACGTATGTTGTCAGTTGTCTTTGTCATATCTTTGATCGTACATGGATGCCTTGAATTTTTGTTTACCGCCAATCTTGAAAATCAACTTGAAAGTCTTATTGACTTTCCACGTGGTCTTTGTTTTGTCTTTATCCTTCTTGGATGTTGTCCAGGTTCCATGTTTCTATTTCATCCAGGTGTAAAGATTCTGGTGATAGTATTGGTGAATTCCAAGTTTCCCACGTGTTCTTGATTTCTTCAATTATTTTTGAAGGGAAATCGTCTATTTCCATATCTGCTATTTTCTTTAGCAGTTGTATGAATTCTTCATCTCTTGATTTTTGAATCATGCTGTTTTTATCAGCTACTATTCTTCTTCCATCGATAGATAGTTTGTATGTTTGATCTTGAAGTACATGTCGAGCCGTTGACATTAAATCAATTCCGGCTTGGATTTGAAAATATTTTGGATTATTGTAACACTTGTCAATGGTTTTGGTCAAGTGTTTTTTATTTTCTTTGGCTGCTGATAAATAAGGACTATCAAACATTCGTTGAATAATCCATATTTGATATGGTTGATAGAATCGCTCTTTTTCAGCAATTCCAATAAGACTACTTATTTGGATATAAAAATAGTAATAAAAATCATCTTGATATACTAAAAGTGACAATATAGCTTTTATAACAGCAGGAAAATCTTTTAATAAGTGAAAAGAAAAGTTTTGTACTACAATTTCTCTAACGAAACCCTATTCAATACTGTTTATACCAAATGATTCATGATCTAATCTGAATTTTATAGTAGGAATTTCTTCCCCTATATCATTTAGATAAACATATGATTGTAAAAAGTATTTAGAAAAGACTTTTTTATATTGAGTCTGCTGGTTGCAGATAATTTTATTGATTTTTTCAAAAATTTCTGCTGGTAGCATTTTCCTAGCTTTATTATATAAACATATTCTAAACATTTCATTCATAATGGGACTATTTGTTCCTTTATGAATAAAGTATTGAAATATATCAATAAGATTATTTATCTCATTGATATTTGTATATTCTATTTCGAGTTCTTGCCAATCTCTGTATAAAATAGCTTTTAATAATAATTCATGTGCTTCATTTTATTTGGTTGCTTTTTCAACTAGAAATTGTGAAAACTTTGTAAGAGCTCGTCTAAAATTTGCCATTTGTTCTAAAATATGGGTTTTCCATATTTCATTAATATATTTATAAATTTCACTTGGTAATCTTGGATTATAAAAATCTTTTATTTTTGGAATTTGTTGTTGTTTCAACAAATTTTCTGCTCCTTTTATAACTTCAGAATAACTGGCTTGATATGCTGAATTCGGATCTTGAGACCAAGGGGATTGAATTATTCTTTTTGAAGGGTATTCGTTTACCATTCTTGATGCATATGATGAAGGAGATCCAGTTGGTTGTCTTACCATTTGATAAGGAGCATAATATCCTTGATTAGGATAGAATCTTGTTAATATAGGAGTAAATCCCTGATTGGGGGTCAATCCTTGATTGGGAGTAAATCCTTGATTAGGATTTATCTACTTTCCTTTTGTTGGGTTTTTTATGGACAGTAGTCCATTCCCCGACTTGTTCTAGAGGTTTTTTACCTCTTTCCATAAGGCCTGCTAAAATAATCAGCAATAATATTATTAGTACCTTTGACATATAAAACTTCAAAATTGAAACTACATAAATCATTGTACCATCTAATTCTTCTTGGTACACTTTCTAGACTATTATTAGTCAGAAATTGTTTGACTGCCTGGTTGTCAGTTTTTATAATAAATTTTTCAGATGCTAAATATATGAGAAAGGTTTTTATTGCCTTTTTAATAGCTAATAATTCTTTTTCATATATAGCATAATTAACTTCATTTGACTTAAATTTTCCAGAACTATATCCACATATTAGTTCTTCGTTTTTTGCTGTTTTAGCTTTTAAAATACATCCCCAATATTTTTCTGATGCATCGGTTTCTAAAATTAATCTATCACCTTGTTTTGGTAAATAGACTTTTGGGGTATAATTTATTTCTGATTTTATATTTTTAATAATTTCTGAGTCTTCTTTAGACCAGCTAAAAGTTTTATCCTTTTTTAGTTTTTCATATAAATCACCTATTTTTTGAGATAAGTTAGGAAAGAAGTTTCTTTCATAATTAACTATTCCTAAAAATTGTTGAAGTTGTTTTTGGTTTTTAATTTCTTCTGAAAATTCTTTTATTTTTACTATAATATGATCTTGTAGTTTAAGACCATCAGCAGATAGATTTAAACCTAAAAATTCTATTTCTGTTTTTTCTAATTCTATTTTCTTAGGGCTTAAAATAATTCCATGTTTTATGAATTATTGAGAGATAATATTTAAATGTTTTCTATGTTTTTCCAGTGTTTCTGAAAATATTAATATATCATCTATATAAACTACACACATTTTTTTATATTTATTAAATATAGAATCCATCCATCTTTGGAAGATTTGAGGTGCATTACATAACCCAAATGGCATTACTCTCCATTGATAATGACCATTAGGTGCACTAAAGGCTGTTAATGGTTTAGATTCATCAGTTAGCATTATTTGCCAAAATCCTGATTTACAATCGAATTTACTGAAGTATTTTGCATGTTTAGCTTGATTAATCAAAACATCTTTTCGTGGAATAAAATATCCATCAAAAATAGTGTTTTGGTTTAGTCTTTTATAATTAATTATCATCCTAGCTTTTCCTCTTTTTATTTCAGCATGATTTCTTACCATAAAGGCTGGACTTGAGTGTGGACTATTAGTTTTTTCTATTAATCCTTTTTCCAATAATTCTTTGATTTGTATATCAAATTCATCTATATCTTGTTTAGTATAGATCATAGGTTTGATTCTAATTATTTTATTAGGATTCTTTAATTTTATTTCACAATATCTTGGACTATTTTCCCATAATTTTAATGGTTCTTCACTAAAATTATTTTCTAGAATTTTAAACAACCAATGATTTGTTTCTAGTTGTTTAATTTGTTCTTTTCTTATTGGTCTAAATCCTTTTTCACATACAAATTTATGGTTTTCTATTAAAGGTATTTCTACAGAAGTTTTTTCTGTTGATAATATTACTAAATTTCTATCTATAGAAAACGGTAGATGATGATATATAAAATTATTTCCTAATAATATGTCTCCATGCATTTCAGGAAAACACAATATTTTAGGAATTACAAATCTTACATTATTTATGTAAATTGGTATGTTTCTAGCTTTAAATTGAATTATGGTTTCTTTACCATCAATTCCTATAGCTCTGATTGGGTTTTTCATCAATTCCCATTTTTCTACAGGAATGGCATTTTCTCTACAACTACTTGTGGTAGCTCCAGTATCTAATAAAGCATGCAAATAATATGTTTTATAGTCTCTAAATTGAAGTGTAATTTCTATATATGTATAATATTTCCTAGATTGGAAATTTGAAAATATAATAATATCATTTTTTCCTATTTTCATTTGTTGAATAATAGTAATATTTCCTTCCTATTGTTTTTGGCATAATTGCAACATTTTCAAACAAATGAGAAAGAATAAAAAAAATGTAATTAATTACGTCCTCAAGAGTCTTATCCTATTTTATATAATATAAATTATTAGCACAATAAAATTATTATTTGTTCAAAGATAAAAAATTGTATGAAATTAGAGTGTCACGTTATCCTGTATTCATTTTCAATTATTTAATTATATTTTAATAAATTTTTTATTTTATTAATACATAATTTTAGTAATTTTTTTAAATCAAATCTCAAACTTAGAATCCCACGTAAACTCGATCACTTGAATATTGAATCTTGAACATTGAACTTTAAATCTTAAATCTTAAATTTAATATTTTAATTTAGGGTTTAGGGTTAAAATTTCGAGTTTAATATTTAGAGTTTAAAATTTAGAATTCAAAGTTCTAGGTTTAAGTTTAAAAATTTATTAAAATTATATATCAATAATATATAATAAAAAAATAATACTTAGAAAGGGATGCAATTTTGTTTTATACCATCTTTACTCAGGTTGAAGTATTTATTTTGATGAATTTTTATGGTAAGCGAAAAGAAATTAAAAAGATATATTATGGGTTAAGGAGGCAAATTAAAACATGGGTAACACGTAAAAAGGAAACCGAAAAAGCGATGTTGTCATGTTGCAGACAAAACGTATCAAGCTTTCTTGATTATGACATGGATTTCATTACCCAGATTAATTCACACGCAACTCTTTGTAGTTTACCCAATAATAATCATATATATCACATCGGATGAATGAAAAAGAAAAAACAAAAGGTTTAAAGGTGGAAGACAGTCATAATCGTTTCATATCAGTGTTGTATATATATTTTACTTGAAACCTCTTCAGTCTTCTCCCCACCATTATTGTTTTTATCTTTTTAGGATACCAACACTCCTTAGTCCTTACCCATTACCACTTGTCTTCAACTCATTAGGACAAACTACTGTTACCATTAGCTTTTTTTCTTTTCAATCTTGTACCTTTACTTATGGCATATATGTGTGCGTTTGTATGGGTAAGGAATTGTAGAATTATTTACGTTGCACAGTTTTTTTCCGGAAGATAATAAGATGAAGCAGGACCAGGACCAAATAAGGATAAATCCTAAAAATACAGAGATGAAGAAGCTGCAATGTATCATCCATAGACTATGTCTCTCTTGATTACGGAGTGTACACTTTTTTCAGTTGAGCAATCTCTTACCCCAATCTATATGTCCCTACCTCAGTACCGATCTTCCACTGCCTGCCTTTGTTTTGCTTTTGCCCCCGAACAAGATTCTTTGCTGTCTTGCCTGCCTTGCCTTACAATCCCATCAACCTTATCTTATAAAACAACCCCATGTCCCTCAAATAGCTATCTCCCCACTTGATTTTTCATTATAGCTGTTCAAGTTTGGGCAGGTTAGTATAAATCCAACTCTCTCTCTTTTATTTTTTTTAAAAATGTATTTGATTCAATTAAATTTATAATAAAATATTTATTAGATACATTATTAATGAAAAATTTTAAACTTCACAAGTGAGTCAAAGATATAACAAATGTCACATTTTTTTATATAATTATTTTTAATTTTTTATTATATCCTATAATATATTTGTTAAATTTTCACACTCGTAAAATCTAAAAAAAAATCTATTCACATATATCAAATAATTTTCTTTTGTAATAAATATATATAATAAAAGTGTTTTTTTTTATGACGACACTTTGATCTAATGGTGCTGTAAAGCCAGAGTCATCATCGATTTGTTTTTTTGCAAGATAAGAATGCAATTTTGAAATTGCAGCAAAGAGTTATCATTATGGTTTTGAAGTTTTTTCTTTTATATAATTCTTATTATCTATATTTTTAAATTAAAAATAATACAATTTAATTACACTCAAATTTGTATATTTTTTATTATTGTAATAACAATAGTGCTAACGAGGTTTAAGTTTAGCAGTATGCTAACCTAGCTAGCTCAGCTTAGCTATATGTCTATATCACAACTCTCTATAGTAGTCACGTGTAGTAAATATCCATCAGCGGATAATTTGTGAAAGTAATTCAGTCAAGTGATTTCAATGTAAGTTCAATCTTCTTTTTATTGTTTCTTGATTTTACCTGTGTTCTAGTTTATTGTTCATTGAGCATTAATCCCGTTGAGAAAACTCAATCGATGGCTACCTATGCGCTTTGAATTTTAAATCCTTGGCCATTCTTTTATGGCTTTATAGCAACAGTAAATCCTATTCCTCTCTCGCGTGACCTGCTGCACTTTCTTTTAGGAAATTTTGGGTCATTTGGCTCTGCCCTTCAGATCATTGTGCCCAGTCTTAAAAGAGTATAAGTATGTACGAGTGCTTCAAAGTGTGAGACGGTGCTTGCTGTTGTCGGTCGCCAGAATAACCAAGACCTCTCAACCTCAACACCGTTTGGTCTCTTACTTCTCTTGTCCCAAGACGTTTGACGGGAGACGTGGCTAAGATTATTAACTGTAGGACCCATATGAAACTTGGCAAGAGAAACTAGACTGGTCTTCGCCTGATCGGAAGCTGTCTATACTGTCCATCGTATATCTAAAGAACAACATAAACTACATTTGAAGTCTCTGTCTGTCTGTCAGAGAATCAAAAAGCAACGGCCAAGACTTGGGTGAGAGGAAGGGGCCCTGACGGGCAGTTTTTACCCAGGATGGGTGCACAAGACGATACTTTACCCAAATTGGTGCTGTATCATATGGATGCCTTCAAAAATAAATTTAAGGCTTAATATCTCTTCTGGTCCCTGCACTATAGCTAAATTCTTACTTTAGTACGCATACTATTTTTTATCAGTTTGGCCTCTGTATTCTATTTTGGTTATCAGTTTAGCCCTTGTACTTTATTTCGTATACCCGTTGCCCATCTATATATTTTCTGTTAAAAAAATTAAATCAACCAACGATACGTTGCCACGTGTTAAAGAAAGTAAAAAAAACTTAGATATTAAAAATATATCAATTTTTTTTAAAAAATTATTAACAATCCAAAAATATCATAAAAATATAGGAACCCACCAAATAATCTTAAATTTTAGAAAATTATCATAATTTATTTTTGGAAATTATAAAAAAAACATTTTTAAAATGATAAGGATGAGAAATCTAAAAATAAAAATTAAAAGAAAATCATAATTTTTTTTATAAAAAATCATTTGTTTGGAATTTTATATTTTTTAGAAAATCTTAAAAATTTATGAAATTTTTAAATAATTTTATGATATTTTTGGGTTTTTTATATTTTAAAGGAATTATGAATTTTTTATAGTTAAAAAATCATAAAATTCTTTAAAAGGGTTAGAGATCACCCAATAAAAGAATGTCTAAAGATTTTCTTTGAACACTTTGAGAATTATTTAACTTGAGTTATGAGAGCATGATTTTTTTTTAACATTCTAATTTTATACATACACATAACATTTAATTAATTATTTTTTCTCAAGTTAGAGGAAAAAACTTTTTATACATTTTAAATTATTATTTAAATACATCTATTTCACCGAGCCAATTTTTAAAGAATTTTGTGATATTATTTTATTAAAAAACTCAAATTTCCTTAAAAATATAAAATATTTGATTTAAAAATGCAAAAACAAATCTCTAAAATTTTCAAAACATATCATAAAATTATTTAAAATTTTCTAAAAACCCTAGAATTCCAAACAAACGAGTTTTTTTTAAACATTTTATGAAAAAATTTAAACTATTTTAATTATTTTTTAAGTTTCACATACTTATAATTTGAAAAATATTTTTTATAATTTTTTAAAAATAGATTATGATTTTTTTAATTTATTTAATAAATATCTAAGTTATAAGATTTTTTTTAGATTGTTTTAGATTTTTGAATGATTTTTAAAATTTTTTGATATTATTAAAAAAATTTAAACTTTAATTAACACGTGTCAATGTGTTATTGGCTGATTTAAATTCTTTTATCGACAAATATCTAGTAGGTAATGGGGGAATACAAATTGAAAGTACAGGGCAAAACTAATAAAAAAATAGTACAATTACTAAAATGATAATTTAGTTATACTACATGGGCTAAAGAGATATTAAGCCTAGATTTAAAGTACACTGCAAATTTCATGTTATGGTTCTAACATGTGACTTTGTGACTTATTTATGGATATAATAAAAATTTTAATTTTATTTTTTTCATAAAAAAAAGTAAATTAGTTTGTGTATGTTAAATTAAAGAGTAAACTGATTTTTTCTATTAAAAATTTATTTATTTCTACAGTTAAAAACTATTGTGGTTGACGAAATAAATAAACAGTCACACATAGCATACCACATGTACCCCATGTCAACATACAATCAGTTTTTAACAGTAAAAATGAATAAAAATTTTAATAAAATAATTAATTTATCTTTGATCTAATATACATGAACTAATTTATCTATTTTCTGAGTGGAAATGATAAAATACATTTTAACTTTTAGTACAAATGTCTCGGTGATACTTTTAACCAATAGATAGCTCATAAACTTTATATTTATTATATATAATATATAATAAATAGAAGATATTTAAATAAATAGTCTAATATAATTTTTTTATGTGTATAAAAATATTATTTATTTAATAATCATAATATTTTTCTTAAAAAAAAATCATAATCTTAATAATATTGATTTGAGTAATGGTTGGGTTTGTCAGATATCTTTTCAAATCTGAATAATTGTGTCCATTTGGTGAATTGAAAGTCGAAAATTATGTCCATTAAATAATCTTTTTATCATGAAAGGTTGTTACCTTTTAAAAGAAGCACTTAAGCATATATTAATGCAATTTGGAATGATTCTATTTCCTAAAAATGCACTGCTTTAATTTCCAATTTTGCGAATGCAACAAAATAACTAAGAACACGGGCCTATTTGAGCCCAGGATCCGGTTAATGATAATTTGCGCTTAATCTTTTCCTGGTATTTCTATTGGGTGGATGAATAATAATATTACGTACTGATATCTCATTTTTGCAATAATTAAATTAGTTGGGAGTTGATTTATTGAATAGTTTAACTTTGCTTAGTGATAAAGCTAAATTATAGATGCAGAAATTTCAACTATTTCTTCATTCATTAACAAGTCAAATCAACTAATTGTGATTAGAAAATACTACCAAACCTTTAGCTATCCTTTGAAAATTGGATAATGTGCAAGCCAGGTCTAATTTTGAAATTTGCATTAGGCTATTCCCCTTAATCAAAGATTGTTAACCTTTATTTAAGCCCCAAAGCGAAAGAGGTAAAAATAACAAAACCGCAATGACCAATTGTTTAACGCTAGGCCTGAGGCCTCAAATGTTGGATAAGGATAGAGGGCCTCGGACAGCCCTCAAGTTTAAACTAAAACACGACATGTCTATGATTATCAATCCATTGCACTCTGTTTTTGGGATTTCACATCATTTCAGAGAACTGAACGCTCCCCCCTCTTTCCCGATCCTTCCGAACTGCGGAAAGCCACTGATCTTCACCACTTGGTTTTCCTCAGATTGGCGGCAGAGGTGAGAAACCATGTTACAACTTTATGCTTCTTTTTGTTTAATCTGAATTATTGCTAAAGAATTGTTCCTTGCATGTTTACGTGATATAAGTTACTTCTAAGATGTCTAAAGCTCAAGATCCATTCTACATCGTCAAAGAAGAGATTCAAGAATCTGTAAGTTGGGTCTTCATTTATTTTTTGAACCCTGTTAGAGAGAGAGAGAGAGAGAGAGAGAGAGAGAGTGATTGCTTGATCTTCTTTGTTTAGGATTTTCACTTAGATGACGTTTTGGGTGTTTCTTTTTTTTTTTTGTTGGTATAGATTGATAAGTTGCAATCAAGTTTTCATCAATGGGAAAGAATTCTCCCCGACACTGGAGAACAAGTACATCTCACGAAAGAGCTACTTGCTAATTGTGAGAGCATCGAATGGCAGGTACTCAAATTAAGTATTCCTCCTTAATTGAACTGGATCCTTGAGATGGGGGAAAAGACTATGTTGTGATGCTGTGTCTTACTTCATCTTTGTTGGGTTAATTGAACAATTTTAATCCAATTTTCTACTGCTGAAAAAGATACATTTCTTGATAGGAAGGTAGATGAGTTGAACAAAACAATAGATGTGGCAGCAAGAGATCCTTCTTGGTATGGCATTGATAATAGAGAACTTGAAAGCCGGAGAAGATGGACCATCACTGCTTGTACTCAGGTATATTGTCTTTATAGTTGCTACATTTTTTTAATTAAGGACTGGAGATATATTAATAATGTTTATTTGCTGATTGGGGCATTGCAGGCATTGTCCTGTTAATATAATTGTAACTTATTGTGATTCTTAGTCTTAATGTCATGGACCCTTTTTAAGGATTGTTTTGTTGAATTAGGTAGGAGATGTGAAGAAATCTGTAGTAGCCCGAAAAGAAAATGGTAATTCCGCAAGTGCAATGCGCCGTGAATTAATGAAACTGCCAATTTCGCATCAATCGGACAGATCATATCAGTATAGTGCAGAAGATAATGATGACTTTATCGCATCAGAATCAGATAGACAAATGCTTCTCATAAAGTAGAGTGTCCTTGACTACACTGCCTTGAGTTTGTTTCACTAACATACTCCGTCATCCAATTTTAATAGTTTTCGGTTGCTTATTAATTGGTGGTTCTAGGGAGCAGGATGAGGAGTTGGATGAACTTAGTGCAAGTGTTGAGAGAATTGGAGGTGTTGGCCTTACAATACATGAAGAACTTCTTGCACAGGTGTGTAACGGTATACTGTCTATGGTACTTTCTCTTTTTAATCTTTACTTAGTCATGCATGAATTATTTAATATGTTCTGTTCAATTTCAGTGTAGGATCAATATCTACGATTCCGTATGCTAATACTTTGGTGTTTCAGGAGAAAATAATAGATGACTTGGGTACTGAAATGGACAGTACAACAAACCGACTGGATTTTGTTCAGGTAATTCCCTTTAATGGCAGTTTCGTAGATGCAAAACAATACTATCTGCAATCTGAGAGTGAATTGTTTGGCCTTTTGTGCTTACTTTTTAACTTGAGCTGAGTTTGCTGCCCATTAATTACATAATAGCTTGTCTTGAATGATTACTTTGTTTTGAGAATTCATGTTTTTCTCCATTGCAGAAAAAAGTGGCTATGGTTATGAAGAAGGCAAGTGCTAAGGGCCAGATTATGATGATATTATTTTTGCTAGTTTTGTTCATTATTCTATTCATTCTGGTCTTCCTAACTTAGTCTTCTGATTGTTGTACACAAGTCTGATATTTGGATATAACCATCGGAGCTGCGGAACATAGAGGAGTTGGTTGGTGTGATATCAAAGTGTTGAATAAACGATGATCGGAACATGCTGAATGAAGAAAGCATTTTTCTTATGTGCTTGTGAAATTGCTGAACTTGATTTAGGATTATGTAAGACAGGGATATATGTATATGTATACTTCTAATTGTTTAATTCTCTTTTGCAATGTTATGATTTTTTGTATTTTGTCTATGGCTAGAGCTTAACGGTTTCTGATTCGCAATTATGGTATGCGTCGAGTTCGAACCATTATCTGTGCACTATGTTTGCAATTTTTGAGAACTTGTTCAATCCTCTCGGAGGTAGAAGATAGATACAGCAACCCCTGTATTCGTGCGACAGTTCGGTTGGGTTGTATTATTAATTGTGGTTAATGTGGTGTATATATATATTTCCTTTATTATGTTTTTATCGAGGGGGATGTGGAAGATTGAAACTTCAATGCTTCCAAGTATCCCGAAAAGGGTTATATTTATTTTTTTCATTATTAATTATCATATGCGTCTTAGTTTATCCTAAGCTGAAAAGTGATATATTTGAGGATAAAATAAGATAAAAATATAATTCAAATACTAAAAGAATATAGTTGAAATGTCACTTAAGCCAATAATACATTAAACAAGAAAGCCTTGGCTGCGAGTTTGCAGTACCCAACCATGGTGATCCAACTGTCGCATGCTCATACGCCTTAGAGTCTAGTTTGGTGGGAGTCATTACAGATATCTACAGTAATATAATAAATATATAAATATTAAAAGGGCTACCCATTTCAGACTCAGTAATGGCATCTCCTTCCCTTACCCTTCTCTCTTCTTACGGCCCCAGCGGCAATCAAATGAAAAAAAAAAAAAAAAGGAAAATAAAAATAGAGCAAAGTCTAATTGTCTTGCTTATCAAGAAACTCTGACCCTGACAAAGTCAAACTCGGCAGCGATCACCCATTCTCTCATTTCATTCTCGCGTTCCCTTTATCTGATTATTAGTTCCTTTGAATCGGGGAAAAAAAAACCCAGATCATAACCAATGGTACTGCCACTGTTGAAGTTAGGAACTTTGGCCTTAAAAACTCTGAGTAAGCCTGTGGCCGCTAGGCTCAAGAAACAAGCTGCGTATGCCCCTAGGTTCCGCGAGTTTATCGTCGCCATTGCTCAGGTACAAAATTACTTGCTTGCTTCTTATAATTTTGATTTCTTCACACTTTGATTTGGGGAGGCTAAAGCTAAGTTCCCTCTTCTTATAATTTTGTTTGCTAAAATGGGTTTGCTTGCTTTTCTAATGTTCCAAAACCAAGCTTTGTCGTTTGCTCTGGAGATAAATTTCTGTGAGTGAAATCTTATGATACATCAAGAACCAACATTTTCACTGATGGCATACTAAATATCGTAACATTTCTGTAAAATCTGCTTATGCAAAGCAAATCAAAGATCACCCATATTCTGTTTTTCTGGAAGATAGAGAAAAAGTTGCAATTAAATGCACATAGAATGGGATAATAAATTATGGGTATATCGTTCTTGATCTTAATATATTTAGCCAGAACTATTAACTAACTCGATAATCCATTTGGTTGAAGAATGGAATCAATCATATATTTCCATTAGATTATTAACCCCTTTTTAGCAAATTGAATCACTAGGAATCAGTGATGTTGCATTTCTAGATTCTTACTGCCAGTGTTCAAATATCCATTTTTCTCCTTAAGTTCATTTTCTACTGATACTCACTTTAACAATTTTCGGTTTTCCCTTCAATGTTCGACACTTGTGTCTAATTTATGCTATGAAGTTATGTTTCTTTTTTGAGCCAACATTTTCCACAACTTGTTGCTCAAGATTGCTGTATAGTACAACAACTGTATTTTCTGCTGTAAATTAATATATTCCATAAATGTAAACCTAGTGCCAATGTATTAAACCAGGCAAACCATCGAATCACAACTAGAATGCAAAGGCGCATTTACAGTCATGCCACTGATGCTGCGATACGCCCCTTGGATGAGGAGAAAGCTGTTCAGGCTGCTGTAGATCTTATTGGGGAGCTTTTTGTCTTCACGGTATTGTTGTCCCTGCCGTTCTTCCTGTTACTGCTTCTACTAATTTGATGATGCTGTCACTTAAAGCTTCTTATCACCGCCTTCCAAATGAAATAAAGAAAATGAACAAGAAAAGAGAAGAAAAGGAAATCAAACTGGAAATATGCTAAAATCACACACACACACATATTTGCATGTATTTTGATTCTTATTTGTATCTACCGGAACAAAAAGTGTTACTGCAGATAGTCTACCAGCCAATACCTTGTATTAGACATATGCTCACTTGGTAGATGTCTTATCTTCCTTTTAGGAATAATCATTTGGAATGCAATAATCTATCACCTGAGTTACATTGCATTTAAATATTTAGCATCATTAGTGAATTGCAAAACTAACTAGATTCTTGATATATCACTGGTTATCATGAAGCACTTTTGCTCCTTTAGCTGGTATTGCATGAAATGCCAAAACTTACCATACTCTGCACTCTGTTGAATACATGAATGTTTCTGACTTTGTACATGTTGGAGTGTGCATATAGGTTGCTGGAGCTGTCTTGATCTTTGAAGTTCAAAGAAGTTCTAGGTCGGAAGCCAAAAAGGAGGAAGCACGCCGAAAAGATTTGGAGGTATTCATTGAGCAGTCTCCTTTCTTTTTATTGTTTTCCTCTTTTGTATCAAGGTGATAAACATGATGCTAACCGAGATGGAGTTTAGTCCTATGTTGCTCTTAACTCTTCATATTTGTTGAAATACCCATGTGCGAGATCTATGTTCATGATCCAACACATACTCAGAAGATGATACAAAAAGTTCTAAAGGAATTTGAACATACTCATGTTAGATATGCACCTATATCTGATACTCTTCGTCTGAGTTCGAGTAACATAGGTTTAATCTATGACTTTATCCATGAAAGAAGCACAGTGATCGAGTATTTTGCATCTCCTATTCAGGGAATTATTGATTTCTAATCCCTCTAATTCACAAGCCCAATTCTTCATTATTATTTCAGGCAATGAAGCAAAGAAATGAAGAACTAGCAACACAAGTAGAACTTCTCAGGCATAAACTTGAAGAACTGGAGCAACTTGCTAAGCGACAGGGACTCAGTGGTATTTTCAAATTGAAACCTGCTAATATGGAGGGGGAAAAATTGGCCAAAGCAGCTTGATGTAAACGGGAGATTCGACAAATGAGTTGAACACTAATTTATTTATACAGTTTCTCTGATCAACCCCTCCATTAAGGGAATCATTCTTCTTTTTCAATCTTTTCAACATCGAGGCATCTTTTTGGACTGTATTCTGGTTTCACTTGTTCATTAAAAAGATTATAGAGATAGAGATTAAATCAGTGATGATTTAAAGAGTTTATAATCAAGGATGTGGGTTGGCATGGTCTGCTAATTTACCTTATATGAACTGAAATGTTTACTAGTTTTGCCAGCCGTGTGTAGAACTCTTAGACACTCGCACAAAGAATACATGCATGCATATGCCAAGTGCGGAGGGTTGGTAATATAGGTCCATTTGTGCGTAAAACTTGGCTGATATGTAATGGGTTGTTAGGGAAATGACAGGAGCTAATCTGCCGTGGAGAATTGTTGAGGAGGCCTGGTTTCTTTTTGATTTAAACATTTTTGGTGCCCGTGCCGTTGTTTTGTACTGGCTTTTGTGAGGTAGACCCACTTGTACTGATTTTGATCGTATAATATGGAGACTTTCATGTTGTTTATGAATTAGATGAGTGATTGAAGTTAGGTAACCATCCTTGGGTTGGGAGAGATTGAAGTGGGTAAGAAAACTTATGGTGCTTATCTAGAATACAAGAGAATCATTGTCATGTTAAACACCGCTATCTTAAAATGTGAATGAAAGAGGGCATCTTTGATGTTACCACACCAGCAAAGATATAAAAGGAATCTGGTGGTGGGTGATAGTGGGACTTTTTCTTTTTATGCCTTTCATGCCCCCACTTATTTTTTTTGCTTTCTCACCCCACCGTTAGAAAAGGGATCAGCCTTTTTAACTTTACTTAATTGTTGAGAAAATAATTTTTGTTTTTATTAAAATGGTTTATTTGAATTAGTTGGTAAATGTGGAAGTCCGAAATCTTGAATATTTAAGTTTAATATTTATCATGTTCAATGATTTACATAAATTTTTGAGTTTTATGTGAGAGTTAGTCTTAATTTATTAACTTTAATCTATCTGTATCACTCTTAAATTTAATACTTAGTGAACTAAAAGTCATTTTACCTCTAAATTTTCTTTAATTATTTTGGCCTAAGATATTGAATTTTTTCAAATTAGAGATCTCGCAGAACCATTAATTAATATTTTATAACAAATATTACAAATCTCCTTTTATAAAACAAAAACAAATAGTCTGTAACAAAAATATAGAAAAACAATATGTGTAATGTTTCCTTCAACTGATAATACTTGCTTGCCACGTTTCAAACAAGGCTTTTCTTTTTCTTTTCTTTTTTTATGAAAAATTTTAAATTAAAATAAAGAAAATTAATAATAATTGGAAAAATATCAAACCTAACAATAAAAGACGATGGTTTTATAGAAAACACATCCTGAAATATACGAACTTACTTTTTTTTTTTTTTTTTGAAGAAACTTACTTACAATTTCTTGAACTAAATTAAATAGAAAACTACATAATATTTATTTTTAAAAAACCTTTTAACATGAGAATTTTAAAAAATTAATATTAATGACAATTTTTATATTATTTTGTACCAAAATAATTCTTATAATTTAAACAAATCTTCTTCTTTTTTTAATATTTCCCGTACGGGAATAAAAATTAAAAATAAAACATAAAAACTCAAAAGGCCAAAAACCAAAAAAGAAAGAAAAAACAGAGGTAAGGATTAAGGAGTAAGGAGCATCTGTTCTTTTAGTTTTTTTTTTCATCGAATAATTTACTTTTCCTATCTTGGTTGCCACTCCCAGCACTTTAATCTACTTTTGTCTCAGACCTTTCTCCATACAAATTGAGGGACTTCTGTGTCTTTGATCACTCTCTGGTTAGCTTTCTAAGATAACTATTTATATCTCTTTTGATTCTACAATTTGCCTTTGACCTCATGCTCTCTGCCTTTGATCTCAATCTTAAGGTACTTGGAAAACTGGGTTGGCTTTGTTTTTAGATGTAATTCAGATTGGTGTTGCTTTCCACTTATTTTCTGATATTTCTGTATTTATAGGACTTCAGTTTATCTGGGTATGATTTGAATTTATTTATCAAGATTTTAGTGATTTTTTCTAGCTTGGTTTCTTTTTTATTTAGGTTATATAACCATGGGAATCTCAGTTGCTTTGATTGCAAATTGGGATTTGCGTTTTTCCCACTATTGTTAGTTGTAATTTGTGAACCGAGATGTAGTTACAAATTTTAGGAATAAGAGTAGTGAAATATGGAGTAAATTTTCATCTGGGTTGATCTTAAGTTTGTGACTTATTGCGTTTTGGATTCCAGGGTTTTGGTTGGAGTTGTTGAGCGTTGTTTATTTTAATGGGGAAAGGTTCGAGAAGCAACTGCAAGTCTGCATCCCACAAACTCTTCAAGGACAGGGCAAAGAACCGGGTGGATGACCTGCAGGGGATGTTCTTGGATCTGCAATTTGCCAGGAAGGAGAGCCGCAGTGTAGATGTTGCAGTCCTTGAGGAGCAAGTCCATCAGATGCTTCGTGAATGGAAAGCAGAACTCAATGAACCTTCTCCAGCATCTTCATTGCAACAAGTTAGTATTGCAGATATAATTTTCATTTGAATCAAATTTATAGCTTCATGTCTGTGTGAATTTGTGGGAATGTGTATTTACTTAGGTTGTATGTTGCTTGAAGTGGTCTGGCTGTTATGAATAGTACCCAAGATAAATGCTTGTTAGTTTTGATCTTAAGGGATTGAAAAAACTATCTAAAATGTTGTGAATGAGAATTGTGATCTTCATGTGACTTACAGGGAGGGAGTCTTGGTTCATTTTCATCAGACATTTGCCGGCTGCTGCAGCTTTGCGAGGAGGAAGATGATGCAACTAGTGTCCTAGCAGCTCCAAAGCCTGAGCCTAATGACCAAAATCTGCAAGTAGGAGATACTGCTGCTTTCCAAGAGGTAGTTTCTCTTTGTCCTTGGATTTTTTTACTGTTTGTTTTCTTTTAGAGTTCCATGATGTTTGGACTGAAATCAAGTTTATTGTATATGCTTAGGCAAACATGAGCTTCAGGTTTAGTTGGCCACCTTAAGGGATAAATATTTATTGGTCTCTCTAATAACTAAGTGGGTATTTCTGTGACAACTATGGGAGGATATATGATATTCTAGGATGTGGCCAGACTATCAAATATGTTTCATTCATTGCACACTCATTGAATAGGACAGGTGCAGCCTGTGAATTTCATTCCAGAATATCTCCTCACAGCATCAATATTGCTGATCTCCCTTGTATTCAGCATTATGCATGCTTTGTACGTAGAATTTTATTTGAGTTTACTAGGGCTGTCATATTCCTTTTCTTGTTTGTACTCTTAAATTAAAGCTATCTTTCCTTAGAACATCCTTTGTCTCTTCTCTAATTATATTTCATGAATATTTGTAGTTAATAGTTTCCATTTTTTTTTGGCATGTTATAATGTTGAAAAGGCATTCACTGGCAAGTTTCATAATTAACATGTTCTGACAGGGTTATGGAGTGAATCAGGGGCAACATGAGCGTGGCTTTCCATTAGTTGATCATTGCAAAGACTCACCTTCAGGAGTCCGTACCATGCCAATTAACAACTTGGATGAAGCTACTCAATTGGAATACCACCAGTTTGATTTGCATCAGGATTTTGAGCACTTCTACACAGGTTTTAATGGTACTGGTTTCTCTGGGGAGGATGCCATGCTTCATACTTCTAGCTATCTGCCAAGTATATGCCTGCCACCATCTGCATTCCTAGGTCCAAAGTGTGCACTTTGGGATTGTCCACGGCCAGCTCAGGTGTTGGACTGGTCTCAAGACTACTGTAGTAGCTTTCATGCTGCTTTAGCAATGAATGAAGGGCCACCTGGAATGGGCCCGATTCTGCGACCTGGTGGCATCGGCCTCAAGGATGGGCTGCTCTTTGCTGCTCTCAGTGCTAAGGCACAAGGAAAAGATGTGGGTATACCAGAATGCGAGGGGGCTGCAACTGCAAAGTCTCCATGGAATGCTCCTGGTACGTCTTATCAATAATGCTTGGTTCTAGTGGCAATTTTTTTGAGTGGGAACAGAATATATTCTCTAATCAGACATGATATTCTTTATGATTTGTGAAATTAATTAATTGTCTGCTGTGATTGCAGAGCTCTTTGATCTTTCGGTTCTTGATGGTGAATCAATTAGGGAGTGGCTCTTTTTTGATAAGCCTCGAAGAGCATTTGAAAGTGGGAACAGGAAGCAGAGGTCTTTGCCAGATTACAGCGGGCGTGGCTGGCATGAGTCAAGGAAGCAAGTTATGAATGAATTTGGAGGACTGAAGAGATCATACTACATGGATCCTCAGCCACTGAACCATTTTGAATGGCACCTTTATGAATACGAAATCAACAAATGTGATGCTTGTGCCTTGTATAGGTTGGAGTTGAAGCTCGTTGACGGCAAGAAAAGTGCAAAAGGGAAATCAGCTAACGATACAGTTGCCGATCTGCAGAAGCAGATGGGAAGGCTCACTGCAGAGTTCCCAACTGACAACAAACGCTATGTCAAAGGAAGGGCTAAGATTAATGCAAAGGTCACTGTTGGAAATCCTTATTCCACCCAAAATGCGGTGGCACCAACCAGTGAGAAGTTTGATTACGGGCATGGTTTGCAGTATGACTATCTTGTCGACGATTTAAGTGGCTATTATCTAACATAGTCAGAAAATGGATAAAAGGTGAAATAGCCACAACCATTCATCTAGTTATATAAATCTGCTGAAGCTTTTTTACTCAAAAGAAAGTGGTGGGAGATTCTGAATTTTTACTGGTCCTTTCTGCAGTTCTTAATTACTAGAAAACCAAGTCAAGCTCTTATTTTTGGTGGCCATAAATTTGTACAGTGCTCATATTTTCGGGGTTGATGCCCTGAGCTAACTTCTGGAAGAGGGTGACAAGCAAAAGAAATGGCTGTTTTTTCTTCATACCGACCATTTGAAAACCTTAAAGCTAATTATATTTGTAGGGTTTTAATACTTGTATGCTAAATCTTTCAGCTGCTCATGAAAGATAATCTCAGTCTGTAACTGGGTATATATGAATGGAATACATTTCTCGAGTCCTTATAACTTGTTCTATGCTTTCAGTAACTTGTAAATGATTGTGTATTTAGCTTTGTTATGCACTACTCTTCTGTCAGAGTGATGTATGCCAATACAGGCTCGCCCACAAGGGATTTACTTAACCATCCATCACCTTCGACAGACATATTGCAAGACCTTCCGTAAATCAATACTAAACCTCTTAACATGATTTAATCACATCTTATCTTATTGATTCCTTAAAAAACCCTCTTCAAATTTTCTTCATCCCTCGTTACTCGCTTTCTTCCTTACACTCTCCCTCTAAAGCTTTCCGCACTGTTCTGTAACCATGGTTTGAAACGCTTTTATCCATCAATCTTAACTTCAATCTCGTATCAACAAACTTCTTCATACAGAATTTTTCGAGTGATGAGGGGTGAAAAATGCCAAGGGACAAATAGATAGAGATTCATCCAGGGATTTATTGTTTATATATTTGCCTAACCCCAGCAACTTAGATTTATAACGGGCAAATCTTGTACCTTATTATAGGGTGAAAAGTGTTTTAGTTCATGATAACTTTGATCCGTATAATAACTATCGATTTAATTTTGAATATTATGAACATGAAAATAATTTTAAATATTGATATTAATTATTGAGTTAACAAAATAAATTTACCTATAACTAACTATTAAGTTTTAGGGGTTTTACACATGAACACCTGGATTGGTGGCTTTCACCTTTTGAAACTATTTGAGAGGCCTTTATATTGTAAGAACTAAATTGTATAAAATATAATAGAGTTAATATTTATTGTATAAAAAAATATCTTGAAATTTATTTATTTTAATTGTAATTTAATTCCAAACATAATTATCAACTCTATTCCAATTTAGCCATATGTAATTCTTTTTAATAGTATAATGATTAAATTGATTCATTTAATAGTAGAGGAACTAATTTGATCAAGTCCTATAATAGAGGGACTTCTCAAGTATATTCCCTTTTTTTCTTTACATTATTTAATATAATGGTTAAATATCAATTATGATCCCTCTATTTTTAAATTATATAAACTGTCAAAATTCTATTTCGATCCCTATACTACACTTAAAAATGAGATTTAGTCTTTATAATTTAATTTTTGATATAATTTGATACCTCAACGTTTATAATGTGATCAATCAGTTTAAATACTTTATTCCAATTAGAATGTAGATGTAAGTTTTAAGAATTGTTAATATTGTTAAAATTTTTTGTTAGATTTAAGTCCATTGCACATCCTTTTTTTTTACACATACTTACCAGATGAGTAATTTTTTTAAAAATTTTAAAATATCAAATCAATGAATTTAATAGAAAAATTTTAACGATATTAATAATTGGATCTGAATTTTTAAATTCAAAAAATGAAAAATTATTTATAAATTTTGTTGAAATACTAAAAAAAATTAACTATTTGAGTATTTTGATTCACATACGTAAACTATTTAATATTAACATCTTTTTTCAATGCTCATAATCTGAGCAAGTATAACATTAATGGTCTAGCTATTTAAATGTATTTTCAAATAATTACAAATAGATGTATTTAAGAATAGGGTTTATTCAAAAAAAGAAAATAGGGTTACCCTTAAAAAAAAGTTGAGTTACTTGTTTAATACAAATTATGATTTATTAATTAAAGTTATATTTTATTTAAAAATAATTATAAAAATATATAAACATAAATAACTTTTTGAAGTAAATAAATACTGCCATTTAGGCTTAATGCACAAAAAGTGAATATATACTTTTGAATGCAAAACCGCCTTAATTACATTTAACCAAAATCTTATGATGAAAAAATGCAAATCTAATCTTTGTCTTCAGTCCCGTTACGCATTACCTGCTCTCCATGGCGGATTGTGAGAGCCAACCTGCCTGCCTAAGCTTAGCAGCAGCCTACAAATCTTTGTTTTGTTTGCACTTTGCAGTATGATTGGAGAAAAGTCCTCTATCCAATCAAACCTACTGTTGACCCACATGTATACATTAATATATCTGTCCACTCTTATCATGCCACGATTTCTGTTCATGAACTGTTCTCCCATTTCTCAGCCATCCTGAACCCCCACCTTCCCCCTTCAAGTTCTTGAGCTAGCTGTTGCACCGTCACTCCATCCCCATTGCTTCTTTCTCCATCCACTTTGGAATTTAATTATTCCATGTTTGAATTTTGGGGGGTTCTTCGGAGTTGTCATCACTCAGTCATCATTATCATCGGTGATGCTTCATGGAAAACCCACAGTGTCTTTTGCAATTTGTGACGTAGCTGCAAAGGAAGCAACCAGAAATAGGTACAGCGAAATGATTTTTTTACTTTTTTTTTTTGACATTATCCAACACTACTTGCTATGTCAAATCGACAGTGTGAGAGGGTGTTAAAACTGTTCTCGCCAAAGTGCACGTCAAATATCTGCACCACTCAACACCACATTTGACTCTCATCCTTTTTAACTTCTCGTTGCAACACGGAAAACACAACAGTGAAATGTTCAGACCGACCGACCAGCCCGTCAGGGTTTTCAGCCTTTCCAAGATTCGCGTGTGACGAAATGGTGGGGGAGTTTTGAACGTTGAGACAAACCAACACCACCTCCATGGCCGACGCTCTAAACAATACATAACAGATTGGCTGGCTTTGAATAGGTTGTTTTCATGTTTGGATGAATCCTAAGAAAAACCCTATTTCAGATTTACAAATGAATTGCAAAATTGATCGTGTACAACAAGTAAGACAAACTTAGAAGCCTACAAGACATACACAGTATTTGATTAGTTATGATAACCCTGCATGCCTCTCATCCATTTTATTTGTCTCTTTAGAGCATGGATCCTTTCAAACCATCCTCATAAATTAAACTCGATGGACCCTGCGCCTGGTTGGTCAGTAATTAATCATTTAAAACCTCAAATAATAAAATAGTATTCAGCATTTCAACTGAGTCCTCCTGCATTGCATGCATGAAGTACAGCTGCCCGGCATTGACAAAAAGGTTGTCTCTCAAGTTATTAGATTCTCAAATCTCAATAATTTTCAGGCTTGCTGAATGGTATAGCAATTAAGGAAAAGTCAAAGAGGCTTTAAAATTTTGTTCATGGCCATCGAGGACATAATTAATCTCGATTGGTTAGGTACCAAATTTAATTGCTTATAGATCCAGATTATTTACTTTCAACCAAAACAATTAAGAGCAGGTCATATGCCCACGTTGTATTACAAGATACTATCACTCAATTGTACAAAATACTACTAAAATTTTAAACTAGAGGTTATATTAGAGTTTTGGCAAGTATGTATACTAGGAGAATGTATGAAACAAATGTATTAAAACATTTTTTTTAAAAATACATATCATTTTAACTTGTAAAATACCATAAACCCTAAATTAAGAAAATTTTCAAATCAGCTCATTTTAACTAGTAAAAGTAGTCTAAACCCTAGATATACAATTAAATCATCACTCGAAAAAAATTTACCAGCAGTTCGTTGAGCCTTTAAGAGGGCTGCATTTCCGAGTGTAAAGTACATGATATATATAATATGGAAAACTGAGTTTTTAGCTTTACGTTCCAGAGAAAATGTGCAAAGTAAAACTGAAATTTAAGTTAAATGAAGGTATAATAGTTTGCAATATTTCTTGCATATCGAAAGTAAAATAGCATATATAATTCATACACATTGTCTTAACGAGAAATTAGAGAACACTTTGGTTCACAAAGTTTTCATACTACATATCCATAACATATATATATAGAGAGAGAGAGAGAGCCCTAAGTACTAGCTAAAGTTCAACCTTGAGAATAAAGAGAGATGGAGGGATTGATCAGAGAGAGGAAAAAGCTTCCATTTCCACATCCCTAAACCTGCAATTCAAGAAAATAACACGCAAATCAACGAGTTCAATTGGTAAGCAAAAGCTTCCAACGCTTACACGAGAAAGAAAAAGGGCCCCAAGTGATCTCTTTTATGAATAAACAAGCTGGAGCTGCGATCAACATTATCTTACCTAAAAATAGTATATATATGCGTAATACCATTGTAGAACATCGATATAAATCTTGTACACATACGTATTTGATGACATGCAGTAAAGCAAAATTTAGGGAAAGGTTTTTTCAAAGCTAGTCACCTTCCTTAGATGGAAAAGGGGCTTAATGAGCGAACCAGATAGTAAAATCCACCATGTTGAAGGGACTGAAGGGTCAAGCCCCACTCGTTGGTGAGGACAGGTTGACCAGAGGAGTTAATCAAGATTGCATCATCTCCGAAAGCCTCCCGCACGTTGAACGGACCCACCGTCACCTCAAATGCAACATCATTGATGAACACCGTTGATCTACCCAGATCTCCATGGCCCACTGCAGCCGGTTCCCCAACACCTGCCAACCACTCAACATATTAGAAACACCAAGGCAGTAGTCAATTTCCAGAGAGAACAAGCCATGCACACGTTCGTGTCGGTCCTAAATGACACTTTTATCCTCATCCTGGAACATCTATAGATTCTTGTACTGACCCTTTTCCTACTAATAAAGATAAATCTTGTATTAATATCCTTAATTCTGAATTTTTTTTGTGTGAAAATTACCGTGAATGTGGTGAGTATTAGATGGAACAGTAACTGTAGCACTGGTGGAATCAGTATGAGGAGCAATAGGGTTAGTACTAGGAGCAGTTGTCATAGTACTGTAACTAAGCTGGAGCTGCATATCCATCTTTTCCTCTCCTTTCCTTGAAGCTCCGTGCGTTAGGATCTCACTCAACAATAGACTTGTACAGGGTCCAACTGTTTGTTCAGGGACTTGAATCACATTGGTCAGTTCTGAGAAGCCAAACGCTTGTGTAAATCCGGATCCTCCAGCAGGCTGTTGCATGGGAAAGAAAAACCGTTCGTTCAAGAACTCGTTCTGAGGCTGATGAAAGTAGGTCTGGTTCACGGAAGCAGTTGGAGAACTGGAAACGTCAACGACATTTGTAGAGCTCAAAGAGAAGGTACTCTTGTTAGCTCCTTTTGGCGAAGATTTCTCGGATGAGGATGATGAAGAGGAAGGCGCAGAGATGGTGGAGATATTAGTGATAGGAGGAGCTTGTTGATTTTGCTGCAACTGTTGTTTAGAATTTTGGAGATTTCGCAGCTTGTGTTTGCTTCTTGATTTTCTGTTCTGGAACCAGTAAAAGACATTGGCATCGCCTACTTGGCCATACTCTTGCAGTTGAGCTCTGATTTTCCTTATCTCATCCCTAGGTGGGTTAACCATCCCGGAGTTGAATATAGCTTCCAGTATGCGAATTTGTTCAGGCTTCGGGTTCCATCTTGGTTTAGGCTCAGGACTACGCTCTTCACATCCTGCAATAGTTGTTCAAGAAGTTAGCATACAATTAGAACTTGTGAAGAATTCAAACATGATGTTTTTCTTAATTACATAAAATTATCAAGTAATACTATAACTATTAGAAGTATCAGTTTAGAAGGAGCAAATTAATGAGAAAACTGACGATTTATTTATGTAGGTAAAGACAAATCCGAGATTTCTAACGTAGGAAGATTTCAGGTGAAGTAGATGACTTTAGGCGTCCCTTATTCAAGAACAATAGAAACCTTGAATGAAGTTTGTCATGGCTACTAAAAAAATTGTCATTCACCTGAAGTGTAAGGGGCTTTTTGGCAAGCACCTGACATAAGAGATGGGTTGATGTCATGCTGCCATTGGTGGTGAGTGTTGCAGGGCTTGGATTTGAACATGCTAGGCCAGTGTCTGTTTGATGAAGACATGATGCTGCTGATGATAATGGCCAAAATCTGAGTTAGATATCTAATCTAAAGTTGCCAACCAAAAGAGGAATAAGAAATATAATTGCCCTTTTGTTGCTCTAGTTTTTGCTACTGCTTTGCACTAGGCAGACATATATAACATCTCTTCTTATAGCCTCCTCACCTACTCCTGTGATATTTTTCTTTTCTCTCAATTAAATAAAAAGTCGTTCCCATCTCCCAAAGAAAAGAAATTAAAAAAAAACATTTAATAAATTTCCCTTCTTGATAAATAAACCATGTAACTGGCAAAACCCACAACAGGAGTCCCCTTTAAAAAGATAAACAAGAAAGGAAATCACAATAAATGAAAAGTGGAAGATTGAAAGTAATCTCCCATGTCGTTCACAATTTTATATTAAGACTAAAGTACTTGTTTTCTACTCAAAGTACAAGCTAATTCTCCCAGCCAAGAAGCAAAGGAAATAAGGAAATGGATACATGCTTGGTGTTTAATTAGAATCTTCCATCAATGGTGACGGAGAAAGTGAAGCAAGGTTTGAAGACCCCAAAATAGAGAGAGAGGGCTTTTTCTTTGTTTTTAGCTTTAGAGAAATGGGTTATTCTGGTCAGCTTGTCTCTCTTACTTTATGTTTCATAATATAATAATATTTTTCTCTCAATTAAATAAAAAGTAATTCCCATCTCCCAAAGAAAATAAAATAATAAAAAAGAACATTTAATAAATTTCCTTTCTTTGATAAAAAAAACCATGTAACTGGCAAAAACCACAACAGGAATCCCCATCAAAAACATAAACAAGAAAGGAAATCACAATAAATGAAAAAGGGAAGATTGGAAGTAGTCTCCCATATCGTTTACCATTTTACATTAAAACTAAAGTACTTGTTTTCTACTCAAAAGTACAAGCTAATTCCCCCAGACAAGAAACAAAGGAAACAAGGAAATAGATACATGCTTGGTGCTTAACCAGAATCTTCCATCAATGGTGACAGAGAAAGCTCATAATGCGAAGGAGAAAGTGGAGTAAGGTTCCTAAGAGTAGAGTAGAGAGAGAGAGAAAGGCTTTTTCTTTGTATTTTTGCTTTAGAGAAATGGGTTATTCTGGCCAGCTTGTCTATCTTATTTCATGTTTCACATATATATACTAATATTTCTTTTGGGGTTCTCTTCGGTTTCTGCTCGCAGTGTATTAATGAAAGGGTGGAGGGGGGCAGATGTAAGTGTTGGATTATTCTAATGGAAAATTAGGTTGTTGAAGAATAAATAGGGGTGTTTGAAAGTCAATAAGGGGATGTATAGCTTGTAGGGTTTTCATACTTTGATTTGGTATCAGAGTGGTGGTGCCTTATTATTTATGGATTGACTCGAGGGTTTTTTTATTGTTTATCTGCATGGTTTTTTGTTTTCTTTTTTTGACATTAAAATTTAATCTTTCCCTTCCAAGGACTTTCCTAGTGACTTAAATTGATTAGTTCCATACTTATCTAAAACAGTACACTGAAGAGGGCAAAACATTTCTGCACTTATCCGAAGGATATTTGCATTTGGTACTGAAAGAATATGGGGGAATTGTCGGCCTTGGCATGAATTAGCTGCTGATTATCATGGCGGTCAGGTCAATGGTTATCCTCCAAATTCCCTTGTTTTTTCTTAACTGGCGTTAGAGGTTGGCACCAAACATGCATTGACGTTCAAACTCTTGTCAAAGCATGGTATATTTCTAAGTATCTTGTTATTTTTAAGCTTTTCTTATTTTAATTTTTGTAATATTATATAATAATGATGTAGAATTCTTATGTGCTTGAATACGAAGTTAAACGTATTTCAATATGTTTGAATCTCCCCTCTTTTTGGTATTAAAAATAATTTCAATACAAATTAAAATTAAATTAAGACCTAATTATACTTACGCAGATTTTAAAATTTATTAAATTAAAAATTATCAAAAAGTTATGTTTAGTGTGTGGATGTTATATAAAATTATATTTTGTTAGTAAAAAAATATCAAAAAAAAATTTTCTTTTAAAAATCTGAACATAATATGAAAAGGTTAATCGGATTTCTTTTCTCTCTCTCGATTTACTTGGCTGACTAAGAAAATTACAATAAAAAATGCTGGCAACCGAGACGTCATATGGATAATCTCAAATTTCAACGCACATTTTTTTTTATGAATTTACATTTGCGTTAATTAGCTTTATGTTTTTTTATTATATAGTGTAATTATTAGATTAAATGATTTTTTTATGCTTTCATTCTTATCAAATCGAGCATAAAAAAATAGTGCATACAATTAAATAACATTAATGCAGAACATAAAATTAGAAAAATCTAAAACTTAATTTTGCTATAACTACATAAGATGTACTCCAACTAAGGATTAAAAATAGATTAGATAAATATTATTATTGAGGTTGATTATGGTCTAATTATCAAAGGTATTAACAGAAATTGTAGAGGATATTTAAATAGAGATTTAATTGTATGAATTCAAGATATATACAGCCGTAAGTGGAGATTACTATTTAAATAAATACCTATAGAGATGAACTATGTTGCAGATACTTTAACTGATCTGATGAAAAGTTTTTCCATTGACGCAAAAATCTTTCATTTTGCCTCTCCTTTAGTCGCTAATAAAATTTGGATAGATAAATGATTTTTACTTTTCCTACTATTAATTCTTAATTAACACTATTTTTCTCTTGTCACCAAAAATAAAAGAGATTTAAAGGAGGTCATGCTCTAATAAACGTGTTGCCCATATGAGTTCCGGCTCCTCAAGGTTTAAAAGTCCCTCCACACCATGTGACACAAAGCATATCCATTATCCTTCATAGAGAAAGGTTTTACCAGCAAGTAAACGTGCAAAATGAGCAGACAACAACCATAAATAACAAATAGGATCAGTTGTTGAGCCAAAAAAAAGACAACTTGATAATGAATTATAGATATCAAGGTTTTTAAGGGTAGGATTATCCTTTACTTGTATGCTTATGTATGGAAGCTTTTTAAGGGTAGGATTATCTTTATATCGAATTTCTTTCCAAATCTACGTGTTTATCAAAAAGTTAAAATTATACATAATATACGAGTTAAAAAAAAAAAAAGTCCCCAAGGTCTGATACAACTACAAGAGGAGCACATGGGACCAAGGGGACCATCACCATGGCTCTGTTTCAAATAATGTAATAAAGCAAGTCTTCCTTCAGTCTCTGTTTAGGGGCAGACAGAGAAGAAAGTTTACAGAAAGTTGGGAAGACAATCCCATCAAAGGTCTTTAGCAAACTGAAGTATACAGAGGAAAGTGCTTGTTTTGGCACTAGCTTTGGCCTTTACGTCGCCGTCATTGCAAACGTGTGTAGGGGCTTTGGCTTCGTTATTTATTGATGAATGACTGAGAGTCAAGCCAAAGTGAACCATTCCCAACCCAAGGCCATTCACTTCCTTTAAATTATCTTTGCAGGACGAACTGTGGCTATGGGGAGGGGATCTCTGCCTCTCTGCTGCAATTTCGCACATTGCAAAACGTGCATTATTATTTTAAGACTCAATTTCTCTTTTTGTGTTATTTTTCCCTTTCTGCTCTTCTTTTTATATTGTATGGTCCTACCAATTTGGCTGTGACAAATCTTGAAATGAATTGACTCCCGCTCATAGTTTCTGAAACTTTTTCGATTATTTACGCCACATATAATGTGGATGCAAATTGCGTAGCAGAGTAGTGATTAAATCAATAATATTGTAATGATTTTTTTTTTCTTTTTGTATTTTCATATTGTTCTTTTATAAAAATTTAAATAAAAGAATTACATATAAATTAAAAATCACTAGAGATTGAACTAAAATTGATGGATGTATACATAAATTTTTATCACTTGAACTAAATCTTTTATAAATATTAGTTTTTATATAAAAAATTTACTCAACCATCATTAATAAATGGACCAATTCTTTCTTCATGATTATTCACAATAAAATAAGAAGTAAAACTTAAAAAATATATATATATATATAAAAAAGAGTAGAAGTTGAAACTTGAAAGCACATTATTACAATAAATGGTGTTGGTATTTTTAATCAATAAAAGCCAACATGAACGATGAAAATGAGAATGTGGTAGCTAGAAATGCGGTTTAAGAGAAGAGTCACTTAAAGCAAACATGGTTGTAGTAAATACTGAACATAGCTATGCTTAAATGCCTAAATTTGGGTGCACATGCAATTCATCATATAATATTCCTACATTTTGTAACAAAAATTTCCACTCTCAACTTCTGCTTTTATAAATAGATCAATTTAGCTGCTTAATAAACTTTTTTTTTTGAATTTAGCATATTGTTTTCATTAAAATTTCCAGACTCAGCTCCTGCTTTTATAAATAGAGCATAGACTCATTTCCTTTTATATATTAATATACCACTTTAACCGGTTTATATTTATGTCAATGGCACAGAAAATTTGGGAGAAGATTTGTGAGGACTGCTTTTGTTTGTAAATTTTAGTGGCCCAACAACATCATTCATTCTCTGGGGAAAAAATTATGAATGAACCTGCATCTTAATAACCTTTTTTATTTTGTACTGAAGTACTTGCCACTTAATCACCATCATTTTACTTATTCCTTACATGAGATTCCTAGCTATCTCAAGAGCTGCATTGATTTGAATGGCAGTCATATATTTAATTGTTTTATTCGACTGAGAAATTCTATATATGATGAGGGTATTTTCGTTTTTTTACACTTTCATAAAAATCAATAAAAATTCAATTATGTTAAGCACATAATTTCAATCAAAGTTTGAAAACCTCTAAATCCCACTACAGCTAAAACATAGTTTAATCGGGGACACAACATCATCTTGGGAAATTGAAGGAATTCCCAAATTTTCATTGACCCTATTTAATTATTACTAATATATAAATCAAATATAGTATTTTATTAAGGAATGTCAAATTCTTTCTTTTGGGGGGTAACGAGGAATGTCAAATGATGATACTATATTGATTGAAAGTGTATTTTTGTTAATAGCAAACATGTTTTGTATTTGAATATTATTATTAGTGCTTAATATTCTTAGTAAATACAGAATCTTTCTACTTGTCTCACAAAAGGGAACAAGTTTGAGAGAACAGTTAATTTTTTAATAATTAAAGTAAAGATTTTGCTGATTAATATTGTGTTGACGGTCTTTAAGATTACCGAATATAATTCATTGATAGTGCTAGATAAAATAATCAATGACTACTTATTAATCTAAATACTGTTATAAGAGCATGCTGGGAAAGCCCTTAAGGCAATTAACCCAACTTTTCAGGCCGAAAAATAACAACTTTTAAAAGAGGGGAAAGGGAGGAAAACACGATAAAGTTTCTAACTCCCAGCGATAAAAATAGGAGGTTTGGAAATTGGATTTGAAAAAAATTAAATTCTTAAATTTTAACTTAAAATCGATTCAACTCATTTTATACTTTTATAATATAATTTTATTTTTTTATAACATTACATAAAATTAAATATATAATAATATAATACTAAATAAACATTAAAAAAATGTAGTTTTTAAAATTTAAAAATTTATAAAAAATTCTAAAATGTTAAATGTGAAATTAAAAATAAATATATTTTAAGCAAAAAGATGTTAGGTCTAAAATGAATTTGGGTTAATCATTTACAAAGATATGCAGACTAAAGCAAAATTTTAAGTTCATATTTACTTCTAGGCTAAATTTGAACAATATAAAATATATCAATATTATATATAAGCTCAACTCAAACTCTGTCCAGCTATACAGCTCTATACATAACCTAATTCAAATGGTTTGGTGTTGCATTAAAAGGCCTTTTTTTAGGGGAGAAATGCTCTTTAAAATTTTATGAAAAAGTATTATGAAGTGATCTCTTAATTTAAATTATTTAACATTACTATAAAAAATATTGTGAAATATAACATTTTTAATATTAAACTCGAGGTTGAAAAAAATAATTTAAATAATATTATAATAAATTAAATATAAAATTTAAATACTTTTAAATAATTGATATAAATTATTTGTAAAATTTAATTTGAATATATACTTATATTACAAATAAAACCCTTATAAATTAATAAGGTCTTAGCTAGGTGGGCAGAAAACACTATTTGAAGGAGACAAACAATGCTAACAAGATCTTGGCTCAAAATAGTCTTCGTTGAACATAAAAAGAGGTATCTGTCTTAATAAACTTGATTCCTCTTTCAAATTGTGTTAATGTTAGAACATGATGTTAGTGCCAGTTTTACTTACCAACCATAGTACCAGTTACAATTTAAGACATAGCTAGTAGTAAAATAAAACTTTCTTTGCTGAAATATTTGACTGATTATTTACTTGTATTTTTTTTAGTACTCAATCACGAGATTATAATTAGAGATAGGGGCGAAGTTAAGGGTTTGGTAGGGGTCTCGGCCTCCTCCAACTAAATGGAAATTTTCACCTTTAGTTCTTTTATAATTTTAAAATTTTAAAATTAGTATATGATAAAATTACATTTTAGCCCCCTTAAAAATGAGAAAAATTTGATCTAATCCTTTAAAAATAATAAAGATATATATTATTAAAATAGTGAAATTTCACTTTTGCTACCGTAAAAATATACAACTTAATTTTGGGCCCCCTCGAAAATTTTTTTGACTTTGCCTTTGATTGGAGAAGAAGTTGGATTAAGCAAGGTTAATTTTGAAGACTCCTAGTGTGATCAACTTACCTTATATGTAAATATATCCACACACATATATTGAGATGTGTAGTTACAAGAAAATGTGAGTTGACTTTATGAAGATTTATCTAAATCCTTTATGTTAAGGGTAATTGATTTAGCTAGATTTGTACAGATCTAGATGGATCGAAGATTACTTAGTGAAGTTAAACTCTTAACTCTTTATGGAAGCTTTGTTTAACCTTAAAAGTGATTGTTAGTTCTAATTATAACTGTCAACTACAAGACTAGTTGCAACATAAGAAAAAGTTGAACGAACATTATAAATTACCTATTTTGTTGGTATATTTTGATCCAATTATTGTGACATTTTTGTGCATCTTCTTGAGGGATATTATATTCTATATTTCATGGCATACTTGAGGGAAATATTCAATTAAGGATAATTTGAAGAAGCTTAGTGTGATTATCTTTCCATAAACAAAGAGATATGTGATCAAGAAAATATATATGAAGAAAATATCTTAAGATTATCTTTTTCATTAAACATGTTTGATATGGACAAAACCCTAGTGGTTCAATCAGATCACACTAGTTGAATTACTTTGATTACAAGGGTCTATATATTGATAATTTTTATTTTTTTAGGTATGGATTTATTTAGAACTCAATTTATTCATTGTAAGGAACATTTTTGAGTGATTTTTTTGGATATATTCAACCTGTTCTAACTAAGCTTTCATTGGGAAAAGTCTTAGTCGAATAGTGATTTTAAATGTATTAATTTGAGTGAGGTTGTTACTTGATAAGAGAGTTGAAGTTAACTCACATACTGCATCGTCGATACATAGTGGATTAGTTTTTTGGCAAGACCCCACATATATAAGAAGAGGTTCAAGACTTGATTCATAGTGGATTACTCTTTAACAAGACACCACCATATATAGGAAGAGATTTAGAATTGGGTAAATAATTTTTTGATGTCCACCTTTATTTTTCTTATAATAGTCAATTGGTTCAATTGTAAAAATCGACATATTTTCATGTGAAATTTTAAAAAAATTTGAGAAATTTCAAAATAAAATGTTTAAAGACGTGTATAAATAGTAGGATGTTTTAAAATTCTATTCTTTCACGTAAGATTAAGAGAGATTGAAAATTTTAAAAAGTAAAATGTTTCGCAATAATATAGTTTTTTTAAAAATATTTTAAGTACTGAAATTCAGTAATTAGGTTGATGTTATAACATCCCTAACCCTTATTCATCGCTGGAACAGGGTTACGGAGCATTACCAGAGTTTACAGATCAAATAAACAGACATTTCGTATAATATATCATTCATGTCAGAAACCAATTGAAAGCAAATATATTGTCTCTTATATGAGCCTTCAGGGCCCAAAATACGCGTTAGAAACAAGTCGGGACTAAATCGTGTATTCAAAGAATTTTTCAGAAAACATTGAAAATTTTTAAAGTTGCAGGGGTCACACGGTTGTGGGACTCACACGGCCAGGAGACACGCCCGCGCCTTAGGCCGTGTGGGCAATCGAAATAGGGACACACGGCCGTATCCAGCCCGTGTCCATACCTGTGTAACTCTCTGACTTGGGTCACACGCCCATGTGCTAGGCCGTGTGAGCATAGGGACACATGACCGTGTCACTTGGCCATGTGTTACAAATATTTCAACCCAGGCCCGATTTTGACTCAGCCTGCCCAAAAGCCCATTTCACTGTTAAAAAAATGTTGAAATATATTTTTATATTTAAATTTAAATTTAAAGTATTTTTTGCTATTTAAAATAAATTCAGACCAACACAAAGTGTAAAAATACTTGTCCAAGTTGAATTAGGCAAACTACTTGGCTCTTGACAAGTCTAGTTAAGTTTATGCATATAATTGATAGTTTATAAAATTTTAAACCTTGTAATCGAGTTATAAAATTATTAATATTGTATCAGTTATATTATTTTATCAATTTAATTGTTAAGATGAGTGGTAGATATTTATTTCTATTAGAACACTTGTATATATTAATTATGCTAAACATAAAATATTTCTTTGGACTACTTATTTCTTTAACTAATAATTAATTTAAGAAGTAAAAAAATCTAATACTCTTATATAAAAAGTAAAAAAATAAAACCCTAAATAGAAAAGATATATGATATTTATGTAATTGGGAATTTGATGGACAAAAACTACTAGAGGCAAGCCGAATTTATGAAAACCTAGTTTAACCTTGAGAAAAAGGAGGAGCGCTTTACTTGATTCTCTCAACAAACCCTAAATTCTTGTTTGTTTGTCCGAGGAAAGAAGAAGAATGTCGAACGGTGAAGAAGCTGCTCCAAATACTCGCCACGCATGCGCAGCATGCAAGCATCAAAGGAGAAAGTGCGAAAGCAACTGTGTATTTGCTCCCTTCTTCCCTGCAGGCAGAGCAGAATCTTTCCGTGAAGTTCACAAGATTTTTGGTGTGAAAAACATGACAGGGATATTGACGCCTCGTACTCCTGACGAGAGGAAAAAAGCTGTGGAGTCCCTTGAATGGGAAGCCTTGGCATGGACGCAAGATCCAGTCCGAGGGCCTCTAGGGCTCTTCAGGCGGCTCGAGGAAGAGCTTCAACACTTGAATGACCTACTCGATCAATTGGTTGAGCCTTACCAGCAGAACCAGATTAACTCTGCAGGCTTGAATGGTTTCAACCACAATTCTGCAACTGGTCGTGTAATTGTACCTAATTCCAACATCAATGCTACATATATTGGTTATGGTAGTAACCCAAATTTAGAAATAGATGTGCCACCCATCAATAACTACGATGGCGTGCCGCCAATTTCAGCTGATGGCTTGAACGAAAATCAATTAGTGGTAAATAATTATTTTCCAGGTTACTATGGAATCCCGGACAGGTTAACGGTATTCCGAGAAAGTGGCGGCGTGGGTAATGTTGGTCAAACATCTACTCCAAGTCCAACATTGCCGCCGAAACAAGAGACGATGCCTCAGAGAAACCAAATTTGGGGTCCTTCTTCAAGGAGACCGCTCACTAATAATCATTTTCCTCTACGGAATCACCGAAGAGGAAGCCAACAAAGATATCAATATGGATTTCTCCAAAGACCTGCTTCTCAATCTCAAGGGAGAGGTTTGCATTAACAATGAAATTACACAATGCCATTTTGTTAATTATCAGTTCTGTATTTTCGTTAAGGATTAGTATATACTTTTTTTATGCTAAATAATAACAAATTTTAGTATACTAAGTGTACTACACTTTTTACTTGCATTTTATTCTGGTTCTGTTATATTAATCGTGTAGTTATGAATATAATACAATTATTGTTTTTGTTTAAGAGGAGGGAATGGATTGTACAATGGTAGATTTGAAATCAACCTTAGTTTTTTTATCATTGCATTGAGAATATGAAATCTTTTAAACACCCCAATTAGGTATTGATTAAAGTAGGGGTTGAATCTTTGATAATTAGATTTAAGTCTTATCATGTGTGAGTTATTGTCTCTCACATTATGCGTGTGTCATGTGTGAGTTATTTTCGGTTCTTTTTAATTTAGTTCGATTATTTTTAATTTTTTATTCATTATGCTTTTTACTGATTTAATTTTACATTATAATTGATCGGATATATATTTGTATTTTTAACCTTCTTAAAAAAATTTTAAACACAGATTTAGGATTATTTGTATTTAAACACAAGGTTGTTTTTCGGGTGATGGATTTTTTTCTTTGAAAAAAATGAAACAGATACTTGTTAATTTTATTTAAATATTATGATTGTTTGGATTTTCTGTTACAAAATGAAATGAATTTGTTGATTCCGGTAGTATTGTACACAAATATAGGTTTTGTTAGCTGATTGCAAGATTGAGGAGCAATTTAAGCCCATGAAGTTGACCCAATTAATGCAGCTTTTGCCTAATGGGCCACTTTTAGGTAATTCCATCTTCATCTGTTACATCTTTTCCCTTATATTCTTCTCTTGCCTCTCCGCTAGTTCATTGGCCTCTTACAATATCTATATTTATACTATTATTTAACCAAAGTTATATTTGGTTTTTAAAATCAATTATATATATTTTTAATAAAATTTTCATCCTGTACATGGAGTTTAATAAAAAATAATCTCTTTAAGGGAGTGGCTGTGTTTTGAAATTGATAATTTTTTTTAAGTGTTGTCTTTAGGTAGGATGTATTTTTTTTATCATCAGGAGAAAAGAGATGACAATAAATGAATTTATCTCATTTGGGAATGAGTTTCTCTCACAACAACTTCAACCAATTACTTTAAATAAGTTCTAATAAAGTTTGTATTCTTTTATACAACATATATTATTTAACAATTTCAAATAACGTAACTATGTATTCTTATTTGATTAATACAATATCAAGATTTTTATTTAATTTATTAACTGAGTTTATTTAATTACAAAGATCATAATAGTTAATTTCGTATTGATATTGATTGTATTGATTGATATCTCTTTCATGCAAGTTCAAAATATCCTTTTCATTCCAACTAATATTTGATTTGCATCGATTGCGCGTAATGGCTACAATGATGTATACCAACAAGTGCATCATCAATCTTTTAAATAAGAGTTGAGTTCAAAAAATATTGAATAAGAGTAAGAAATACATTTTAATTAAATTTGAATATTACACACATAAATATTAATATTAAAAAAATTAGTATTTTATATTTTAAATTTGTAAAATGAATTAGCATGACACTTAATAAGATTATTCTATTGTTTAATGTATGAATTTATTTATTTATTTTAAAGCGTAAAAAATATGAATAAATTACAAGTAATTACTAGTATTAAATTATTACAAACAAACAAATAAATTAAGAACTAATACAATTTAGATTAAAACTGACTAAATTAAAACTCACCTATGATAATTGTACATTTGAAACTTGACAACCTACACATAAAATTAAGCATGATAAATTTTGGAACTTGAGTGCTTAAGCCCAAAGGCCTCTACTTTTGCCAACCAAGCTAAAATCTTTTTGGCTTCTTGTTGAACGATGAATTGTATTTGTGAAATTTTATTAATGAATAATTTATTTTTAATATTTATTTTCAATTGCTTTTTAATTTTTAATTTTCATTTCAAACAAGTAAATTGTAGCTTGTGATAACACAAAAAATTCCGCTTCATTTTCCTCCGATTTTCTTCTTACTTTTCAGTCAAAGCCACGTGTGCTTGTTCTTTACATTGGTCTAGTCTTTGGACCAAATTCATAAAAGAAAAAGGTTTAATTTATTAGTTGTCTTTTGAAGTATATTTATTTTTATTTTGATATTTATTTTTTTATTTTAATTTGGTACCTAAAATATTTATCCGTTATAATTTTTGGTCCAATTTTTTTGCAGATGTTTAAGAAAATTGGAAGCCAATCGAATAATGTCTATGGCTTTTTTATATTTCCAAAAACTAAAATCTTTTTTTAAATTTCTTAATTAACTTTTTATTAAATTTCGTTTTGCACCCTTTTCTTCTTACTCCATCTTTGTTGCTAGTATCTTTTTTAGGTATAAATAGGTTGTGCAACCATGACTGAAACTTAATCCAACAACAAAAATAAAAGAGAAGAATCGAAATCTGAATTTAAAAACGATCGAAATAGAAGAACCACATAAATATATATATATATATATATATATGGAATATTTAAATGATTAAACTCAAACAATTGTACACAATCCACCTCAAATATGTAAAACCAAATGTAACCTCAAATCATCAAAAATCAGAACCGGTTGATCTAAAAATTATAAGAGCCACAAGCATCTCAAATCACAAAAATAAGATTCTTTTCTGGTTTCCTAATTCCTAAGAGTCCTCACAATTATAATAATCTAATGCTCCATGTATATCCACTAAACCTTTTGGCCATGTAACTTCAAAGCTAGAAGTATCTCATTTGCTTCACCAAATGAATTTAACATGTAACCTATTGTCCGAAAATGATATATCCATCATCAGCACATGAAAAATTTCAGAATAACTCATAGATAAAACCTGTGGTCTGCAATGCGAATTCAAACAAACAAAAAAAATCATTATACTATACATCCAAAAGATTCCACAGCTTCAAATCAAGAACCAACAATTAAGTATTAAACCACCATCATAAAAGCAACAACATTCATCATGACTTTCACAAATATTTTAAATAGGATGGAGACCCTCTCCATTTGTTTTCACACCTTCAGCAACAATAGATCTATGGAGAGTGAATGATATTTGAATATGATATATAGTAAAATTAGAAGTAGAGAATAAAAGAAATGCAAAAAAGAAGAAGCAAATACGAGTTTTCTTAAAAATGGATTTTTGTTGAAGGATCAAGAAGGGGTGAAAAGGGAGGGTAAAAAAGCAATTTAATAAGAAATTAATTAAGAAATACATTATATTAATAATATATTTATTCTTTCTAAAAAAATGTAATTTATGAAAATATAGATTTTATTTGATTCGCCATCAGTTTTTTTTAAACATCAGTTAGAAATTGGAACAAAAACCATAATGGATCAATACTAAAGTATTAAATTGGGATTAAAAAAAGTTTTAAGTATCAAAATGAAAAAAAAACATATATAATTTAAGGGCCCAATGGTGAAATTAAACCAAAGAAAGAGAATCTTTTTATGAAAATATTTCTCACAATAATATTGACTTTCAGTTACAATTACATAACAGAAGTATTGGGGTATAATGAGTTGGAGTTATGCTTAACTTTTATTGTGGGTACATGTAAAGCTTAATGGTTGAAAAGTCGAAAGCTATTGAATTGGAATTTTGGAATCTTGTTCCCAAGGGTGCTGTAGGAAGAAATATGACGATGGTGATGAGGTCAGAGATCCCAGTGAATGCCAAAACTCTTTGCGTCATTCATTACATCCAGATAGGAGCAGGTCAATCTTGTTCTTCGCTTTCAATAACACCAGGAAGACTAAAAGCTCCCATTTGCCATTATTTTGACGATCAATTGCAAAATTATCCCATTTTGATTTACCACGTCTCTGCACGTCTTCAGAATTGACATCAAACCAAACGTTGCTTTTTCTGTTCCCAATTTTCGCTATAATTGATGTAAATTATTCGCATAAGACAATCCCGATTTCCCCAAATAAAACCATCTATCCCTTCGTGAGGCTCAGATACCCTCCCCCCCACCCCCCAAAAAAAAATGCTTTTCAGCTAAACATCTTATCTATTATCTATAATAATCTTTTTGGGGAACAAGAAGTGTGTTCTTGTAATAACTAGCAAACTACGGGGCAAAGTTTATGGTGTATAATAGACAAAAGAAGCTCAAAATCATGTTGGGTCTCTGGTTCCTCTCACCTTCGTTTTGCCTAATAATAAATTTCCAAGGAAAGGCCCCACTTGAACCCACCATTCTTCTTCCTTAAATACAAGTCTAGAGCTACTTTCTACAAACTTCAGGCCTCGTCCAGATATAAGTATCCCTGGAAACAAACATGCAATCCCACAGTGATAATGTGCTGCCGTTTAATGAGAATGACTCCCAAGACATGTTCATCTATCAAGTGTTGAACGAAGCAAACGCTCACTGCCTGGGAATCAATAACCTTCATCATTTTCATGCTTCCCAAAGAAACCAAACTGCCGTTGCGAGCAGCATGCTTGAGCCAGCCAGGACCACCGCCAAGAAGCACTACAGGGGTGTCCGGCGTCGCCCTTGGGGCAAATACGCCGCGGAAATCCGTGACTCCACTCGGCATGGTGCAAGGGTGTGGCTTGGCACGTTCGAAACAGCCGAACAGGCTGCTTTGGCTTATGACAAGGCAGCTTTCAAGATGCGTGGCTCCAAGGCTTTACTCAATTTCCCCGCCGAATTGGCTGCATCGTCGGCCCAAAGAATATTAAGGCCAAATTCAAGCTCAAAAAGCTTAGCAAAAACTGATCTGGATTCAGGAAGTAGTTCCCGCACCGTTTCGACCGGGACATCGAAATCAGAATCAGAGAGCAGCACAACTGGGAAGTCCCATAGTAAAGGCTCAGAATCTGATCACTTGAACAGTATCTTGAAAGTTTTCTGAAACAGTTCTTAAGGAATCAATATCTACCTCGAAGACCTAAAAACCAGTACCAGGGTTCAGATGTGAGAAAGTCTTCATCTCCCCTTTTCGGGTTTACATTTTGCCGTTTGATATTTTGTTTTCTTCATGGTGTCCTTGGCATTTTTTGTGTATAGGAGTTAATAATAGGTTTAAGATCAAGGATGATAATCAATGCACATTGCTATAAGTGCAAAACTACACCTTTAAGAACCATATTTAATTTCTTAATGTTTCATAACAGGGGTGGCACAAGAGATTTGATTAGCATGGTGGAGAAATAATTACTACAAATAGAATTAACAGGTTGAAGATATGGGTTTACCTATTCCAGGACAAATGAATGGTACTGAACAGAAATTGTTTAAATTTGGTGCGAAAACTAGAATACCAGTATTATTGTACGACTATATTTATTCGAGTTTAATAAAAATGAATGTGTTATCATTTTCAAGGTGATGTTTTATTCTTCTTAATAACATGAATTTTTTGTGGACAATGAAATTGACTAACCTCTACTTTTTATTACATTCATTGCATCTGAATAAGTCGTATGGTAATAAATCAGAGGTTTGTTTCTTCCTACAAGTGTGTTAATTTTGATAATTTTTTTACCATAAATTACAACAAAAACTTAATTTTATCAAAGTTCAACCCATGTGATAATTTACCCTAATTAAGCTACTTTTCTTGTCAAAGACTATCAAATTCAAAATTAAGTTCTCACCTACTCCATTATTTAAAGGGTCAAGTGATCTAGAAGAATTTACATATCTAGAATACTCTCTTGATTTTATAAAGTGGGATTTGCTTTTAAAATAGAAAGTAAATTCAAAGTTTTGTTCTGAATTCCACCCTTGGCGTGATCCTTGTGCTTTGGAAAACGTTTAGTTTGATGGGAAAGTAAATGCTTACTCCATGTACATACAAAGTTAAATATTTTCGGGGTTTTGCTAAAACAAGTGTTACTCCCATAGCAATGCCCAAGAATTTGCAGAGAAGCTTCATATGGCCGTCCATGGGCCCTGAAGCCTATGATGATTTGTAAACCACAATAGGCGGTCCAAACCAAACTTTAGCCACTCATTCAAAAGCTTTTTTGATGGCACATCAAGAAGTAAGTGTGGATCTACTGTAGCCCCTTACCATCAGAAGAATGTTATTATATGCATCTCCTTTTCTCCAAATTAATAACCCACTTAAGAATATGGCCCGAAAACTTTGACAAGACTTGCTCGTAATTAGATAGATGCCCATTGCACTGATAATATGACCTGGATTTGTTTTCCAAGTTAATTTTATTTTGAAGATCATATGGTTGTTACGGGTTTGGATTTGACTATTGTTTTAAACAAATATATTATAAAGTTTAATAAATATTTCTATTGATAAAAACTTAGACTTATACATGTAATCCTGCCAACAAACAAACGACTGTATACAATTAAACTAGTACTATGCCTATGAATCAACCAGTCTCAATGTACAGCAATAATCTTTCAGATCTTGTATCCCTTTAGATTCTCTGTCAAAATGAAGACAACAAACTCTCCAAATAATCACTCCCCAAATCCTGAAACCAAAATACATCATATCCACACTCTTCAATGCTAGCCATTCTCTTTAGTTGAGGCTGTTCAACCATCACAACCTCACTGTTTTGCTCCCAAGCTCTACACTCTCTTTTCCGGTGATCTGTGAAATCCTTGGTGCCTTGACCATTAGTTGCAGACAAAAAACGGTTGAAGTTAGTTTTCGTATCGTCGATCCCCATAGCCTTAGCAACTGTGTGAAGCGGGAAGTTAAGATTTGCTTTGGGGCCTCTAATTCTCAAGGCAGCCTTGTCGTAAGCCATAGCTGCTTCCTCGGCTGTGTCGAACGTCCCAAGCCATACTCGAGCTCCTTTCCTTGACGAGTCCCTTATCTCTGCTGCATACTTGCCCCAAGGCCTCCTCCTGACTCCCCGGTAGTGTCTTGTTGCCAGTTTCTCTACTCTCATGGAATTCGCTTTATGCCCTCGCGTGCTTATAATATCATTGGCTGTAACATTATTACAGGATTGAGGTATATTCCCTGGAGGAATAATTCCATGGAGAAGATCCTCCCAGGCGTCAGCTCCCATTGATATCCATCTCCCAAGACTTGGAAGCCTTTGTAAAATCTCCATAGACCCGTCTCTACCATCCAGGCTAGGCAGTTCTTCCCAGGAGCCGAACGATGGTTTCCTTGCTTTATCACCTTCTTCCCCACCAATGAAGTTGGCCCATACATTCTCTAGTATTGACTCATCAGCTGCTGCATGGTGACTGCTTTCTACAGCCATATTGCTATCCACAGATTTTAATCTCAGAGTTTGACCAAATATATATGGTACAAGGTTTTGAGAATTGGGAATATATATATGTATATAAAGCTATAAATACGCGTTAATTTCAACCTTTATCCTACTCAATTCACAAACTCCAGTTAGAAACTTGTTCTTTAATCAACTGAGCCGCTCAATTCATGGGAAGGATTTAGAATTCAAACAATAAAGAATAAGTGGATTTGTGCGTTTTAAGGCTCATACGGTTGGTCTAATAATTTGGCGGCTGAATTTGTAGAGATACCTGCATATTGTCCGTCCTACAATCCATGACCAAGAACTAGCGGAAACAGTGGAATGGCTGAAGAATCAATTGACTTTTGGCATTTTATATTATTCTCGTAATTTCTTTTACATATTTCTTCAAAGACATAAAATGCCTCGGTTTTATACTAAAATAAAGCACCAGTTTTCCGGCTAAAGGCTCACCCCCTTAACATGTGGTCCAATCCAAGCTTCTTAAACATCAAGGATAAATGATATAATGATTATGTACGTTTTAAAATAAAAAGTTAGTCGGTTTCGTCGGATATACATATTGTAATCACAGCTTTTTCAAATGTCTGTTCCCATTGAGATAAATTACTGGTTAAATGTTTGAAGGCATTGCCTTTTCCAGATATTCCTTACATCCTATATGTTGCTAATTATATCTGGATATTGAATTATTCTATGACCATCCAGTAAATTTGATGTCAGAAATTCAATCTTAATTATTATTATTATCCAAAGAAACAACAAAAATTGTTACAAAGTCAATTACAAAACAAATGCCTAGTTATTCCAAAATGTTCTAAGCTATATGTTAACATTAATGGAAGACAATTAATAATGGTTGCCATTAACATTAATGGGAGACAATCAATAATGACAACCACCAACTTTGGAAAAGTGGCAAGGGATAATTTTTTTTGGTCCTTGAGATAATGGGCTATTTATTGTTTGGTCCTTGAACCTCAACTATAAATAGGCCTTCTCATTTCTCATTTCAATTCATCCCAACCGATCTTTCTCTCTTAGTTTTCTCTCTTCTCCCATTTGAGAATTCTTAAGGAATTCTATTTGTTTGTAATATTTTGGAGATAGTAAAGTTATCATCTGGTGTTAGTGCCCGAGGACGTAGGTATAATTTACCGAACCTCGTTAAAACTCTTATGTTCTTTTTGTCCTATTTTTCTTTCAATATTTGAGGGTATAATAGTAGTATTTAATTGTGCTATTAAATTACTATAGAAGGGATATTCTGACTAAGGAAAGACTTGGTATTTAAGAGATCCATGTGATCCACCTCTTTTCCCTGGGAATTGAACTTTGTGTGATTTTTTAGTACAATAATTTACACGCTTCCGACCCTATTGGAACAACAAGTGGTATCAAGAGCCGAAGGTTAATCGTAGTATGCTCTGTGGTTGCAGTTTAAACTGATCTTCCACATCAGAAAAGATTTCCTTAGGTATATTGAAAGATTATGGAGAAAACGGTCGGTGTAGGAGCTTCAACATCGTCCATGTGGATAAGACCGACAATTGCAAATGCAAGATTGGCCGTGGAGATCTTTGATGGCACGGGCCATTTTGGTATGTGGCAAAGTGAGGTTCTAGATGCCCTTTTTCAGCAGGGTCTAGACATTGCCATTGATGAAGAGAAACCAGATGATGTACAGGAGAAAGATTGGAAGGCGATCAACCAGTTGGCATGTGGCACAATTCGATCATGCCTTTCTTGAGAGCAGAGGTATGCTTTTTCAAAGGAGACTTCTGCAAATAAGTTGTGGGTGGCACTTGAAGAAAATTTTTTGAAGAAAAACAGTCAAAATAAGCTCCACTTGAAGAAAAGACTGTTTCGCTTCACATACGTCCCAAGTACCACAATGAATGATCACATCACCAAATTTAATCAGTTAGTCACTGATTTGGTGAATATGGATGAGACATTCAAAGATAAAGATTTGGCTTTGATGCTGTTGGGGTCACTTCCTGAGGAGTTTGAGTTCCTAGAAACTACTCTACTTCATGGCAGGAGTGATATATCTCTGAGCGAAGTCTGTGCGGCCTTATACAGTTATGAACAGAGAAAGAAGGACAAACAGAAAAACTCAATCAGAGATATAGAAGCTTTAGTAGTCCGAGGTCGTTCATACACTCGGAAGAAAACTCAAAAGGGGAGATCAAAGTCAAAGTCCAGACTCGGGAAAGATGAATGTGCTTTTTGTCATGAGAAAGGCCACTGGAAGAAAAATTGTCCAAAGCTGAAGAATAAGGGAAAAGCTGCTGTAGATGCTTGTGTTGCTAAGCATGATACTAGTGACTCTGAACTATCACTGGTTGCATCATCATCGTCGTTCTATTCAGATGAGTGGATATTGGATTCGGGTTGTACCTATCATATGTCCCCTAACCGGGAGTGGTTCTCTGATTTAGTAGAACTAAACGGAGGAGTTGTTTATATAGGCAATGACAATGCTTGTAAAACTGTTGGGATAGGTTCAATCCAATTAAAGAATAAAGATGGATCAACCAGAGTTCTGACTGATGTTCGGTACGTGCCCAGTTTGAAGAAAAATCTCATCTCATTGGGAGCCTTGGAATCCAATGGTTCAGTTGTTACTATGAGAGATGGGGTTTTGAAATGACATCTGGCGCACTTGTGATATTGAAGGGCATCAGGAAAAATAACTTGTATTACTACCAAGGTAGTACAGTTATTGGAGCAGTCGCTGCAGCTTCCGGCAACAAAGAATTGGACTCAATACAGTTGTGGCATATGAAGTTGGGACATGCCAGCGAAAAATCCTTGCAAATTCTGGCAAAGCAAGGATTGTTGAAAGGTGCAAAGGCTTGCAAATTAAAATTTTGCGAGCATTGTGTTCTGGGAAAGCAAAAGAGAGTGAAATTCGGTACTGCTATCCATAATACAAAAGGTATTTTGGAATATGTTCACTCAGATGTGTGGGGGCCTTCCAAGACACCTTCATTGGGAGGAAAACACTACTTTGTTACTTTTGTTGATGACTTTTCCAGAAGAGTTTGGGTGTATACCATGAGAACTAAGGATGAAGTGCTTAGAGTTTTTCTTAAATGGAAAACTATGATCGAAAACCAGACTGGCAAGAAAATCAAGTGGCTTAGGACGGACAATGGAGGGGAATATAAAAGTGATCCGTTCTTCGATGTGTGCCAAGAGTATGGTATTGTTCGACACTTCACAGTTAGGGATACACCACAGCAGAATGGATTGGCAGAGCGTATGAATCGAACATTGCTGGAGAAAGTTCGATGTATGTTGTCCAATGCTGGGTTGGGCAAGCAATTTTGGGCTGAGGCTGTGACATACGCTGGCCATCTTGTTAATCGTTTGCCATCATCTGCATTAGAAAGAAAAACTCCTATGGAGGTATGGTCTGGAAAACCGGCTACAGATTATGATTCCTTACATGTGTTTGGAACCACTGCATATTACCATGTGAAGGAGTCAAAGTTAGATCCGAGGGCAAAGAAAGCTCTCTTTATGGGAATCACTTTTGGAGTGAAGGGATTTCGTCTTTGGTGCTTAAGCACAAAGAAAATGATCTGTAGCAGAGATGTTACCTTTGATGAATCTGCCACATTGAAAAAGGTAGCAGATAAAGATATTCAGACGAGCAATACTCCACAGCAGGTGGAGTGTACTCCAAAATAGGTGGAGTTTGAGCAGATGGGGATTTGCCCAGTTAATAAGTCTAATTCTCCAGCCACAATGGAGGAATTAGAGGTTGAAGAGGTTCTGACCCAAGAACCTCTAAGTACACCAGAACCAGTTGCAGTTGCAAGGCCACGGAGAGAAATTCGTAAACCTGCTCGATTTACTGATATGGTGGCCTACGCCCTTCCCGTTGTTGATGATATTCCTATCACTTATCAAGAAGCAATGCAAAGCTTAGAAAGTGATAAATGGAAAAACGCCATGGATGAAGAAATACAGTCTCTCCGGAAGAACAATACTTGGGAGTTGGCGCAATTACCGAAAGGTAAAAGGGCAATCGGATGCAAGTGGGTATTCGTAAAGAAAGATGGATCTCCTAGCAAGAAGGATATTTGCTACAAGGTAAGATTGGTAGCTAAAGGCTATGTTCAGAAGGAGGGAATTGACTACAATGATGTATTTTCCCCTGTTGTGAAGCATTCCTCCATTAGAATTTTGTTGGCCTTGGTAGCACAGTTGAATTTGGAGCTAGCTCAACTTGATGTTAAGACGGCTTTCTTGCATGGTGAGTTAGAAGAGGAGATCTATATGACTCAGCCAGAAGGATACACAGATGCTGGTGGTAGAAATTGGGTTTGTAAGCTGAACAAATCGCTATATGGATTGAAGCAATCCCCGAGGCAGTGGTACAAGCGATTTGATAGCTTTATGAGAAGGCAGAAGTACACAAGAAGCAAATATGACAATTGTGTGTATTTGCAGAAGCTGCATGACGGATCTTTCATTTATCTACTCTTGTATGTTGATGATATGTTAATCGCTTCAAAGAGCCAAAAAGAGATAGATAAGCTGAAGGCTCAGTTGAATCAAGAGTTCGAGATGAAAGATCTAGGTGAGGCCAAGAAGATTCTTGGCATGGAGATAAGTAGAGATAGACAGAGAGGCAAGCTTTGTTTGAATCAGAAGCAATATCTAAAAAAAGGTATTACAATGTTTTGGTGTAAATGAAAACACAAAACATGTAAGTACCCCACTTGCTTCTCATTTGAAACTTAGTGCTCAATTATCTCCGAAAACTGAAGAAGAAAGAGAATATATGGCGAAAGTCCCATATGCTAATGCAGTTGGGAGTTTGATGTATGCGATGGTGTGTACGAGGCCTGACATTTCACAAGCTGTTGGAGTTGTGAGCAGGTATATGCATGATCCTGGAAAAGGACATTGGCAAGCTGTGAAATGGATTCTACGGTATCTTCGAAAAACCGTAGATGTTGGTTTAATTTTTGAACAGGATGAAGCACTTGGTCAGTTTGTAGTTGGATATGTTGATTCCGACTTTGCTGGTGATTTAGATAAACGTCGTTCAACTACGGGGTATTTGTTTACTCTTGCGAAAGCCCTAGTGAGTTGGAAGTCTACCTTACAGTCTACAGTAGCTGTGTCTACTATAGAGGCAGAATATATGGCAGTTACAGAAGCTGTTAAGGAGGCTATTTGGCTTAATGGATTGTTGAAAGACTTAGGAGTTGTTCAAAGTCACATAAGTTTATATTGTGACAGTCAGAGCGCTATTCATTTAGCGAAAAATCAAGTCTATCATTCAAGAACCAAGCATATCGACGTAAGATATCACTTTGTGCGGGAAGTCTTTGAAAAATGAAAAATTCTACTTCAGAAGATTCCGACAGCAGATAATCCCGCAGATATGATGACCAAGGTGGTAACAACAATCAAGTTTAATCATTGTTTGAACTTGATTAACATCCTGAGAATTTGAGCACCTTCAGGTGTATGGCGCTCGAGAGCGCATTTGTAGGCACTACAAAAGATAGCTTTATCGAATTTGGGGAGTTGAAGGAAGTGTGTGAAGATGTGATTATCCTAATCAAATCTTCAAGGTGGAGATTGTTAACATTAATGGAAGACAATTAATAATGGTTGCCATTAACATTAATGGGAGACAATCAATAATGACAACCACCAACTTTGGAAAAGTGGCAAGGGATAATTTTTTTTTGGTCCTTGAGATAATGGGCTATTTATTGTTTGGTCCTTGAACCTCAACTATAAATAGGCCTTTTCATTTCTCATTTCAATTCATCCCAACCAATCTTTCTCTCTTAGTTTTCTCTCTTCTCCCATTTGAGAATTCTTAAGGAATTCTATTTGTTTGTAATATTTTGGAGATAATAAAGTTATCATCTGGTGTTAGTGCCCGAGGACGTAGGTATAATTTACCGAACCTCGTTAAAACTCTTATGTTCTTTTTGTCCTATTTTTCTTTCAACATTTGAGGGTATAATAGTAGTATTTAATTGTGCTATTAAATTACTATAGAAGGGATATTCTGACTAAGGAAAGACTTGGTATTTAAGAGATTCATGTGATCCACCTCTCTTCCCTGGGAATTGAACTTTGTGTGATTTTTTAGTACAATAATTTACACGCTTCCGACCCTATTGGAACAACACTATACACAAGAGAATGTTTACATTATCTATTCTATTAATCTTTATACTTATAAGCCTCAAGCCAACTACTTTAATACTCCTGAAGATCTCTTCATCATTTGCTTCCAAATTTGTTAATTGTCTTCTATTTCTTTCTTTTCAGATAACATAAATGAAAGCATTCCAAGCCAGCTTTGAAATGACTATAATCAAATCTTTTTCTTCGAGTTTGCTACAAATCCATCCGAATTCAAGTTGCCAGTTAGCCATTGTCCTGTTGATATTACACAGAAGCAATTCTTGTTCCACATTTTTTATTGCAAAAACACATTCTGCAGAAAGGTGATCTCCGGTTTCATTTTCATTATGGAAAGTAAACAGTGAACTTCAATACTCATTCCCTGTTGTATCAACCTCTCCTTGGATGGAAGTCTATTCAGAATTGCAATCCAAGTGATGAATGAGTGTTTGGAAATGTGTAAAGGATACCATACTATTCTTTGCCTTACAACACTTTCTTACTTTGGCCTGAGCACTATCTAGATTCTTGAAATGGTGATTTTCTTTCCATTTAACTTTGGGCTCTCCAGCACTACCACTGCTTCCTCTTTAAACTTAGTATTTCCCTCCAACTCCAGTTGATGTTGCTTTTCATTGGAGCCTGCCTCAAAGAATAGTTTCTAAGCATATACTCTTCGAGCCAAGCAATCCTAAGTGAACCATGTTTAGCCAAGAGGTTGGGAGGAAAATATTCTGACGCATGAATCCACTTGCGAGGAACGAATTCGAGTTGATAGAAAGTTAGATAACATACATTCTCGATCTGAGTAAAGTATTGATTATGGCAGAAAGCTTCTGATCTTCAGTCAAATGTAGTCGCAACAAGTTTCGCTCTGACTTCTACAATATCCACCAAGAAGAACAGTAAAAAAAAAAACTCTTCGAAATTTGTTCAGAGTATTTCGAAATACTTAATGTTGCTTGACAAGTGAATTTTGGGCAAGTCTGGGAGAAGGTATCAAGACTCGTCCATATTCAAATTACCTTATTGGATAGCAAAATCTCAGTTCGTGATTTAGGGGACTAAAATAAAATATATGCTTTCCATGAAAGATATTATTTTTCTTCCAACTTTAAAAATACTCTTTTAATCGAAATTTATTAAAGACAATTAAATATAATTCTACTTTCTTTTATTCTGATTATTTCAAGTATAAGGGGTCACCTTTTAGGATTTTGTAATGTTAGAAGTCGTGGTTTAATATAATCTTTCTATAATAATATTATCATGTAATGTCTTTTTATTCGTGATATTTAGATTGAACACAAATCATGAAATAATCACAATTGTATAGTCTAATATTTTAATTCTTCAATCTCAAGTAGGTCGTGAAAAAATAATAGGTGTGGTATCTCATATAAACTCATTTGAATATAATTATGCATTTTTAGTCTCACTTGATCAATGGGTTCAAGATATCGCTCCTATTATGTAGGAGAGACCAATACTATATTGATCATGCATACCCACCACATAGATTGTGGCATACGCGACACCAACCTTTATAGTATAATCATTTTACAAAAATGTTTGATTGTGTCAAAACATAAAACTCACAATGTTGGAACTATAGTGATCTCAAGTTTAAGAAACATACATACAATAATGACTATTATATAATAATCCAATAAGCATTCTCATGATGGGCCAATCTAATATATTATTCTTTAATATATACTATGTGTTAACTTGATATCACATATTTATAACAACACTTGTCATAAGTACATATTAATTTCAATGCATTAGTGTGGTTCAAACCCACAATAATACTTGACTAGGGACATTAAAAATTATCATACTATTATTAGGAATTATATCATTATAAAATTTATTTAACACAATAATGAAGACTGGAAATAATAATCGCAATACCTTTATTAATAAATTAGGTAATCAAGCATCTTATTACAATTATCTCATTATTTGATCTTTGGGTATTATACTTTAACACAAGATGCCCTTTATGAGTTGGATAATGCAAGCTCGATCCTAACATTCAAGATCCTTCATTCCAAGTCTGCATTCGACTTTAGGAGTATGTATCTTTTCTAACTCACTATTGCCCATTGGGCAGGTCTTCATTACCTTTCCAAAAAAAAAAAAACTAAAGCACATTTGGTTGATCTTTCTAAGAATTGCATTAGGTAGAATGAAGTGCTTGCATCAAAAGTTCTGAATCTGAAAATAACAAATTGCACTGACTGCATTCTCCTAGCAAAGCTCAACTGCTTTGCAGCCCAACTTGTAATCTTTACCCCTCCATTTGATTTTTCTTTTTTGTCTTCGTAGCATTCGCAAAGTTTACGACCCCCGTTGATGTAATTCAAGCCTTGCGAGGAGAAGCCTTGCACTAGTTCAACTCTATCCTGAATAACAACTTCCTCATCACTTGTTGAACACAATATCTAAAATCTGCTGCTAGATCTAGGTATAGAAACTTTCATTGTTCAATCACTTCTTTACCTTTCTTACTTTTCAACTCCCCTTTCATCTTATTTTATTTTATTTTATTTTATTTATTTAGCGCACTAAGTATATCAGAAACCAATTTCTCTACTATTACACCTAAGTCTGAATTTGTAGTCATCACAACTAAAGACTCTTTGGGTTTCCAAATTTGAATAGCTTTAACCTGCTTCTTAGGACAAAGTTTCTCATAATGCCCCAAGGTCTTGCACTCAGAACATCAAAGTGGAAACTATGGAACTTCCACCTTTATGAATGAAATGGAGCCATCACTTAGTGTAACATTAATAAATCTAGGCTTAGTTGAGCTAGTGGTTACCTCTACACACACCTTTGCAAATGCCAATTGTTGCCTTCTAGCTGTTATAACATCCATGTAGAGCGGATTCCCAATCGTACTAGCGATTTGGTTGAGTCCTTTCTATGTAAACAATTCTAAAAGGACCTTACTCAAATGGATCGAGATCAAAAGTTTGGATGTGTTGAAATCTAGACTCTTCATGTTTGGAGTCCATCTCCTCAAAATCATAGGAGTTTTTTGGAAAATGCCAAGGGTCGTTCTCTAGTGTCACCATTAAAAAATCGAAGAAGAAACAAGTTATACCTGTAGATTTCATGATTCCTTTTTTACCTCATAAATGAGTTGTCATCTTTTATAATACTCCAAGATTCAGTGGTATCTCCAGAAATTGCGAATAATACTTTAATATCTGTTCATCTGAAATTGCGAATAATTTCAGCCTTGAATTAGATTGTTTCAAAACAAAAAATTGAAAGAAAAGAATAAAAATCGAAGAAAAATAGAATCAATAGAAAAAAAAAAGAGAGAAATGGGATTAATAGAAGAAATTAGGGTGGAGGAAATCACCGGCCCTCAATAAAATGATTGATTTTTTTAAAATTTTAATTATTGAAAATTAAGAATCTAAAAAATTAGCTACTGATAATTGACAACCTTTTGAGCTTTATAATATTGAATTTTTATTTTATTTCATGTAAATCCGATTTATGATTGCAGATCAATACGATATGTGAACAGAGCAAATGTGGTAGTTACATGTGCATCAATGCAAAATCCATTTTTCTTGAGGTCCAAGCATTGACATCCTTAATTAAGGAAACCGATTTCAACTATAACAACATTTTGTTATTATAAGGACACATGCTTCAACATTTAAAAAGAATTAAAGGGTTAATTAAAACCAAAGAAAGATGGGAGAGTATGATGCAAATGCGGCGGGTTGTGGGTACGGGTAGAAAGCTTCGTAGGCCAATACAAGTTAATGCATTTGCTGAATGGGGTTCAGGCCTTCAGCCGCATCAAATTGCCCTAACGATTTCAACTCGTAGGAATTAATTTTTTTTTGGTGAAAAAAAAAATTACAACTCAATTATCAATCAGTAATAAAAACTCATCTCATAGTTCTTTTCAATCAATCGGAAATTAAATTATTAAAATATTAATTTATCATTTCAATATTCTGTATTTTTATTTTAATATGCACAATTTATCATTTCCATTAATTATATATATTAATAATGTTGCTAATTGAGTTAGTGTTATAAGTCAACTCGATATTAACTCACAATTGTTAACAAAATCATGATAAATAATTGTAGTGTATTTAGTATTGTTTATCTGATAAATTTATGTGTGAAAATTTCGTTTTACTTATAATTTAATCTATTTTTATTTTAATATTGTACATATTTTATGTGTTATTATGATTAATTAGTTTTAAACCATATATTTTATTATTTATAGTATGTTATTTTTAAACACACATCTATATTTTAAATCTATTGTTTCACGCACATACTTGTCCGACAGGATTTCTAGTATTAATAATGATAAACAATTTAACCTATTTTTTAAAATTTAATATCGTGAATATTTCATGTGTTATTATTACACATGCAACATTAAAATTTTAACATGTGCTTTTTTTAAAAATATATATTTTAATAATTTATTATACCCTATAGAATATTTGTCTACCCTCTAACTCTATTTGTAGAATTTAAAAACTCCACTAATAATGTTCCAAATATTTTTTATTTAATTTTTTAGAAATTATTAATTAACATATGAGATAGTATTTAGTATATTAATTTATTCCACAAGTCATCTTAATGAATTGTCATATATATATTTTTAAAATTATTCTTTTAATATAACCTTATAAAATTTAAAACTCCACTTGTACCAAATATTTTTTAATATATTAATTTTTTAAGGGAATTAATATATTAGTTAAGCTCTACAAAATTATTAAATTTACATTCATTTGTCAAAATTTTACGGTCTTTGCCTATAATGGCCTTCCCCTTTACGGGTTCTTTTATGCCTTTCTCTGATAATTAAAAAAATAAAAGGGTAAACTTCACATTTGACCATCCAACTTTTATAAGTTTTCATTTTGGGCAGCAAAAAAAAAAATACTAATTACGTACTGCTATTAACAACTGTTTCCATTTTAGTAATCCAACTTTAATAAGTTTTTATTTTGACAATCTGACCTTAATTCAATGTTATTATACACTAATTTTAGTCACCAAATTTTAATGCGTTGGCATTTTAGTCACTCATTTTATCTTTTTAAAAATTAATTTTAATTTTAATTTTAATTTTTTTCTTTTTAGAATTAATAAAATTACCTGGGTTTTATAAGGAATTAATAAAATAAAATAAAATTTTAAAAAGTAAATGATTGACCAAAATGAAAATTTATTAAAGTTGGGTGACTAAAATGAGTGAATAATAATATTAAATTAACGGGGTGACCAAAATGAAAATTTATAAAAATTTAGTGATTAAAATGAATACAGTTGTTAACGAATGCACCAATTTGCAACTCTTTTTTATTTTTTATTTTTAATGTCCAAAATAAAAACTTATGAAAATTGTATGTCCAATTGTAGGATTTACCAAAAAAAATAAAAGAACCCACGATGGTAAACCCCGTAATGTTTTTAAAAAAGGAGCACAAATTGTAATGATAAAAGAAATCGTGGGCTCAAATTTTAAGATCACATCTCACCATCCTTCAAAAGTTTGATGTAAGAGAATCTAACTTAAGATCAACTATTCAAAGCTTTATTATATTACGATTATTTCTTTAATTTTAGACTCATTTTACTTTACCTCAATAAGCTAATAACATTAGCTTTCAAGTAAATAGGTGGTTGAGTCACCAGTCCAAAAAAACAAAAGTGGTTGAGTCCTAAATTCAGAACAAAAGAAAAAAGTGTCCATGTTTAGTTGCAAATAGTGGTTCAGGAGTCACCATTGGGGTACTTGCAGCTGTGCCATAATAGCATTACTAACAAATTTTGATTAATTAACATACACTGTACGCTATATAACGTATATATGCTCACGACAAATATAAAATGCCTATACAAATTAAAATATTTATATGGTATCCAGAACGATAAAATTCTACTTTTGTGGATTCACATCATCATTTTCTTTCACAAACATAATGTGTCTTCTCCGACAACTTATTCGCTCATCTTGTTACCATCTCACTGTACTTTTTCCATACAGCAGAATTTTGGAGCTGGGAGAGAGAGGAAATGATAAACTAATCTGTTCTGCAACTGTCAATTTTTTTAAGGAAAGTTGGGACACCCACATTAATTTCTCCCATTAGATTATGCTTTCGATGTAACGGGCACTTGAAGCTGCCTCAACTCGAGTGTCCAGACTCTGATCCATACCTCTATTATGGCAACACATTTTCAAACCGATTGGCTTGAAAACTTTGCAATCTGTTTATTTGTTTATAACTTTTGTCTTTTTTTCTGGTGATGAATAGTTCTGCAAACAACTTAAAATAAACAGGAATCTGCTCCAGGCACCAGCCATCCCCCCATTTTTGTGTGTGATGATATCGAAAAGCAAATAGAGTTCTGAGATTTACAGTGAAAATTTTATATATTTATAATATAGGCCCATAGCTCACTGCATAAGGCAAAATGTTAACACGTTTATGGATATTCATCCTCACCGTATATATCTCAACTGTTTTTTATTTTTATATATATATTATTTTATTTAATCTTGTGGTTGTTTCCTCTTAATAGTGGCTCCACATCTTTTCTATTATTGAGTATAAAATATAATTTATAAATTCCGTGTTGGACATCCCTTCATTAATTAGTAACCACCACATCTTCTGATAATTAATGTGTATATATATATATACGCAGTAGTATTAACTTGTTAGGGAAATAATTAGAGCAGAGTGTTTATCTCAACTTTATGGTTTAAAAGAAATCTAAAATGCTAAACCCCATAAGTAGCTTACCACATATATGAGATTAACATTTCATAGTATCAGGTAATTGTCGACCAAAGTCATGGACACGAAACAACCAAACTTGTAGCAGAAGCTTCTTACTTTCAAGTTTCAACACACTCAATCACGTCTTGGATGATCAAATGGGAAAAAAACACGTTTTACAAGACTTCAATAATAGTCTTTTTGGACAAATTTTAGTGACACAACACAGTTACTACTATGTATAAAAAATGTTGAGTACAACGTTTTCAACTGCTAATTTACCAAAGCAAAATTTTGTCAAAAGGATACTGTTTCCCGATATGTAAAAAGCCTCTGACTAATTTTAATTTGGCAAATTTTGCTCTGTAATTTGGTAGTTGAGAAGCTAAAGACTGATCAGGAAAGGTTAGGTTTCCAAACTACAGCAACCAAACTAATATAGAAAGGGCGATAAAACACTGTACATTAGCGATGATGTTTTTTTTTGTCAAGAAACTTAAACTGCTGCTTGAAGTTGTCCCATTTTCACTTTTGTGACAGACAAAAAATAACGCTGGCTAATGGGAGGCTATAATAAATAAGCATATCCCCCATACACTCAATAATAGTCGATCAGTCCAAAATTTGTTCAATTCCCACTATCAAACTAGAGGATCACATGGAGTCTTGTCACAAATTTTCTTTTCCTCTTCTTACTCTTCTCTCTCTCTACATGTCGTTTTTTGTTGCTCATGCTGAAGGCTTGCTAACGCCAAGGCCCTTCAACAACAAGATTACGGCTGCTTTTGTCTTTGGAGATTCGACGGTAGATCCTGGGAACAACAACTACGTAAAGACCCTGTTTAGGGGCAATTTTCCTCCTTATGGAAAGGATTTTAGAGACCACGTGCCGACCGGAAGGTTTACTAACGGGAAGCTTTCCACCGATCTCATTGGTAGGTTGATTATCCATTCAAATGAAACATGATATTTGGTACTTTATCCTTTGTGGTGCAAGTAAACTTGAGCTGCTTTCATTTGGTGCGTTTGGGCAGTTTCTTATGTAGGCATTAAAGAATATTTGCCACCATATTTGGATCCCAACCTTAGCATTGAGGAGCTGATGACAGGAGTTAGCTTCGCCTCCGCCGGCTCTGGATTTGATCCACTTACACCACAGATATCTGTCCGCATCTCTCCTTTTTCCCTTTTTTTCTCTTTGATGTATACGTTATAATGTAGTGTGAAAAGCTAATTTAAGTTCAAAAGTTAATGTGTTGAAATGCAGAGCGTGATTTCATTACCCAAGCAGCTGGAGTATTTTAAAGAGTATAAAAAACGACTGCAATCTGCCATTGGAAATAGAAGAACGGAAGCTATTATCAAAGAAGCTGTGTTTCTCATCAGTTGTGGTACTAATGACTTTGTAGTCAACTATTTCACCTTACCAATTCGACGAAAAAGCTATACCGTCTCAGCTTATCAACAGTTCGTCTTGCAAAGTTTTAAGCAAGTCCTACAGGTTTGGCTTAATTAGAACTACTACAACTATCCAAAGAGATCATAATAACATATTTAACAAATCAAATTAATTTCCTATTTTTAACGATACGGAGGAGTAGATTGTTAATAGCTAAGGATAACCTACAAATGATACTAGTTTACCATATATGTTTCATGGTATATAATTTATTCATCTACCTTTTGATGAAGGGGAAGGGGTTGCTTGAGCCGTCCAAAATTTTACTTTTCGACTGTGAGTTACAAGTGGCTACAACATTCCATATATTTTCTGGATAAGAAAAACGCTAGTTAATCAAGGTTGTAGGGATATGGGGCTTGAGTCAAAATTTGACTATTCAAATGTGAGTTACAAATGGTTACCTCCTCCAAACATATATTTGTTGGATAACATAAAAGGTTGCATGGTTGGGACTGAGTGATAAAAATATTATAGAAATTTTTTTATTAAGAGTAGGATTGTATTTTGCTTTATTCTCTCTACTAAAAAATAGATATAATGGTTACCTCCTCCAAACATATATTTGTTGGATAACATAAAAGGTTGCATGGTTGGGACTGAGTGATAAAAATATTATAGAAATTTTTTTATTAAGAGTAGGATTGTATTTTGCTTTATTCTCTCTACTAAAAAATAGATATATTGGTCCATATGTATTAGATCAAAAAATAAACTAATTCTTCTGTTAAAAATACAATCTATTTCTACTGTTAAAATTTTGTTATTGTACATCAGCATGAGGTACACATGACATGTCATGTGTCGTTATATGGTTATTTCGTCAGCCACGCAGGTTTTTAACAATACAAATAGATAAATTTTTTACCAGAAATGATCAATTTATTTTTTAATCTAATATAAAAAGATTAATTTAACAATTTTTTAATAAAGAGACAAATAGTACAAGAGTCTTCATAATTTTTTTATTACGAATTTAAGTAGGAAGAATCTGAGCAAATTTGTAATGCACGTAGAAAGGACTGTAAGGAATGTATGGGGTCCTAGCATTAACTACATGGAAAATACACCACCTTCCGATTCTTCCATTGGTTGACTTATTGCAATCAACTTGCTGGATAGGTATTGGAGGGCAGTCTTTAAGAATAATAGAACAGCCTAGGCCCTAGGGCAGTCTTCAAGCCCTACAACTTGGGAGGCGTTGATTAATTAATTAGTGTGTATACAAATGTTTAACGCAGGATTTATGGGATGAAGGAGCTCGGAGAATCGCAGTTACTGGGCTGCCCCCTATGGGTTGTCTGCCGGCTGTGATCACTCTCTATTCTAAAAACGCCATCCTCGAACGTGGTTGCATAGAAAACTTATCTCAAGTAGGAATGGAATATAACCAAATGCTCCAAAATGAACTGAATTCCATGCAGGGTAGATTAGCTCATCTGGATGCAAAAATCACTTACGTCGACATTTTCACACCATTGATTGATATGATTCAAGGGCTCGGAAAACATGGTAAGCATAATCTTCTAATTAAAAAATAATGTGTGGTTTCTACGTTGTAATTATATCAGCAACCCAGATTTCGTTTTTCATCTGCTATATATTTATTTTTCCCATTATTTCTCTGCAGATTTCGATGAGGTTAGCCATGGCTGCTGTGGGAGTGGTTATTTAGAAGCAGGATTTTTGTGTAATCCAGGATCATTTGTGTGCAACGACGCATCTAAATATGTATTTTTTGACTCAATTCACCCAACTGAAAAGACATACATCAACTTGTTTATGGCTAGTCGTCCTGTCATCGATTCATTTATCCAGGATTGATATTCGACTGGTGGAGTGATGTATAAATATATATAATTAAATCTAATATTACTTTACAAATAATATGTATTTTTTGTATATGTGGGTGGTTTAGTACATTGAATGCTCAGCGACATGTAAATTTAATGCAACAGATACCAGTTAAGACTTATATGTCACTGAAAATTTTGCAAAAAGAAAAAAAAAATTATGATTCATAATTAGAGGTTTATCAATTACCACTGCTTTAAAATTAATGAAATTTGCAAGTTATCGTTGTTCCACCCGAGTTTATTCGTACTTTTATCGATAGAGATAAATTTACAGGCAGTTTTTTCGCCTAAGCTTTAATCTTATAATTTTTTAGCGTTATTTCTTTCTAAAAAAAATAATTAAATTTGCACTCTACCATAATTTCGTCCACCATTGACATTTCTATAAGCCACCTACTTTTGTACCGTACTCGACCGATTGTTTTAGTCAAATTCGACAATTCCAATACAATTTGAAGGCTCCGTTAAAATTTGAATCGTATTTTTTTGCTAACAATTTTTTATTATATACACTAATAATTTAAAATTATATTGAAAAATTATAAAAATATAAAAAGATTATGAAATTTATAATTTTTTAAAAAATAAATTAACTAAAAAGTCTTAAATTTTCAAAATAAAATTAAAATTAAAAAAAAGTTCGTCAAATTATATTAAAAAATTTAAAATTTTCCAAAAATATAAAAAAGAAAAATTCAAACATAAGTGTGTATATTATTGACCAATAGTGAGCATTCATAATGTTTCTCCAAAAAAGAAAAAAGAAAAATAAGCATACTCCAATTATTTATTTTCTACTTTTTCAGTCCTTCCTTCCACCTTTCACTTTTCCATCCAACAAGCGTACCTCAAAAATGGTAGACAGATTGATAAACAAACAATAGGAGAAGCCAAAATGCTAAATTACACAAAACAGTTTCTTTTAGTCGTAGAGTCTTAGTACAAAGCATACTTAATTAACGCACCGATCTACCTAAAGTTGCAGCTTGCAGGCTTCTAGCTAGGCCATCAGCTGTTTCCGGAGAGAATCAATGGCCTGCCCAGCGATTATTTCATACATTCTTTCAGTGGGATGAACAGCATCCCAGAATACATATTTTGACGCATCAGCGCATGTACTCATGCCTCTGCATGTATCTCCATACTCTATGGTCCCCGTCCCGCAACACCCTTTTGAAGCTTCAATGAAACCTGTCATTTTTTTCATTATGTTTTTATCCAGAAGTTATTACATGCTACTATCGTCAAATGTTGAACAGAAAATAAAAAGGGAAAGATTAAAAGCTAACCATATTTTTTGGAGTTATTGACAGCGTCCTCAAAGATGCCATAAGCATCAACGTAGCCAATTTTCATCCCTAATGTTGTCCTGGCGACTTCCAACTTGAATTGTAGCTTGGAATTGAAGGAGGAGGAGAAATTGTTATACTTTTCCACACATGTTTCCTGGTTCATTAGAGTCTTGACAAGGGGCATGCACCCCAGGGGAGGCACCCCAACTACCACTAATCTTGTTATCCCAAGACTGTGCATCGTCTGCAATAAATCAAAACGACTTGGAATTTGTTAAACCAACAGAATATAGGATAGGATAGGAAGATGATTGTTGGGATCTGTAAATATTTAACCTATGTGTTCCCTACATGCAACTAATCTTAAAAGAGTTGAGTATTTTCCTTTCAACCAAATGGAATGTTAATGCTCTATACAAGATATATTACAAGTAGGGTATAGCAGAGAGACAGGGAGGCACCTTAACATCGTCAGACATGCAAGAAGCCAAGTAATTTTGGTACTCTTCCAAAGTATACTGCTTGGGGCGAATGGGTTCTAAATAGTAGTTTTGAAGAAAGTCATTTGTGCCCATACTCATCACAGCTACCGCATTTTTTATAATATTTTCTGCTTTCCTCGCTCCAACCAGTTGCCTCAGCCGCATCTTATATTCCCTGAAATACTCTAGCTGCTTGGAAACCGGCAGGACATGCTGTTTCACCGATAAAAACAAAAATATAAACACACACATGCACACATGCATTGGAAAAAGGAAGATTATGAGAAGAGATAAGTTGAGGAAAGTGTTCCTATTTGGTCTTGGTTGTTAAGCCTCTTGAGTTGGAGTTTGTCTAAGCTTCCCATGAAGGTTCGACTGAGGGTAAATTAAAGCTGGTGTTTGATTATGTTTCCATGTCCTACTGGTTTTAGGGAGAACGATATATTATCAAGTAGTTGTCATTTGAGGTGGGTTCAATTCTTTCATCAATTTTTCCCTTGATGCTTTTGGGGAAGGGTGGAATTGATAGCTTATCCATATATTTTGTTTTGGTGAATGGCTTGAGGTTGAGTATTTTGTTCTGGTTTGCCGATCTTGGAGTTTTGGGTCAGCACTTGTTTGGAAATTGATGATTCGAGTGTTTGCTGTTTTTGTGCTTGTCTAATCTTGATGTTCTCCTAGTGTTTGTTATACTGTTGTAATGCCATAGGAGTATAACGCTTTGGTGCTTATTGGTGTTGTTTTTATTGTGTTCCTATCGGAGGCCTGTTTTCGGTGTATGCTTAGGCGTTGCTCTTTATGTTATTAGTGATGTATCACCACTGTAACAGTGGATGTTTCTCTTTTATTAATAAAATTTCTTTTGTCGAGCAATATATATATATGTTTCCAAATAAAAGGGGCAGACTTACTGAGAGATTGGCAGTGAGCTCATCATAACCAGAAGCAGCTGATGCGAAACTAACACCATGCAAGATATCAACTGGTCTCAATCTCTTGTTAAGGAAAGGTCGAATTTCGTTCGTGTAACCCAAAGCTTCAGCTGATCATTTATTAATAAACACTACGTGAGCAGAGGACATTCTGAAATATTTATTGGCCAAAATCAAAGTTTTCCTTTGGCTTTTGACATTGAATACAGAATCGACAAATTACATTAATCGTGCATGAAAGAAAGAATATTTGTTTTCACTGCTTTTGAATTGATAGAGATGTGTAGCCTAGAATGTTGAAAGTGATCGATTCATCAGCTGCTAGCATGTATATATGATTTAACATTTAAAAGCATGATTGGTAATTGAACCAACGAAACATATATAATATATGAGAGTCCACAAGTACAATATCTTGTGCGTATTTTTAACACATTAAAGTAAGAAAAACAAATATATTTAGTTAGAAGTCTATTTTTAGACTTTCATGTTACTCATCTTTGCTTTGTTTTTCAATTTATCAGGTCACAACCAACTAATGAAGTTGTCTTATCGATTTAATGCTTAGTATATTTTGTACTAATCTTCATGAGTCTTTAATACAAAACAAAAGGAAAATATATCAAAATCAAAACCTATAGATTAATATTTGAAGTTGTCAAAACTTGCATGTAAATAATCTAGTCAAAACTCTTTAAACTATAGTATGGGTATTAGTTTTATATGTTCATTAGTAGGTCTTCAGATAAATAATTTTTTAGTCATTGTAAAGGATGAATCAAAGTGAATGAGCCAAAAACCAAACATTTTTCAGCAGCATCAGTCTGTTAACTGCAGTTGATGCCAATGATAAGATGATGCAGGGCGTTTGGAAACTCGAAAGCGTAAAAATTATATTTACAGTATGAAACTAGTTGACATATCAAGGTCTGAGAGACAAGGCAGTAAATTACCAATAAAATCAGTGGCTAGCCTTCCATTGCTGAACCGTCCAGTCGGGTGGCCTCTGAAGAAGTCTTTCCCATACGGTAGGAAATTACCCTTAAAGGGCGTAGCAATATAGTTGTTATTGCCTGGATCCACGCTGGAGTCTCCGAATACCACTACGCAAGTCACGTTGAATTTAGCTGCCAGCACCCTAACTTGTTGAATATCCACACCTCCTGAGAGCAATGGCATAACAGCGGCCAAGGCTAGTGCCAAAATCTGCACCAAAACAACCCTTCTCCTGGCCATATTTTGAGCCATATCTGGCTTGCTGAAGCTTGGAAAGGGAATCCGGTCCTTTATTAGAAATTCTATTCTCCGGAATGGATGTTACTCTTCCATGGCCGTACTTCAAATATTAAATAGGCCTCAGACGGGCTGGTTTGTGTTGGTTGAAACATTTAACAGCGTCTGCCAAGTTATGGAGAAATGCAAACTAATTGCATTAAATATGGAGTTCGAACAGTTACAGTCGTAAAAGTTTAGGACTTGTTAAGTTGATCATGGATATCCTATTAACCAAATCTTCAAGTTTCCACTCCGTGGATAACACGTTGCAGTCAATAAGTAGGTAGATATTTATGCTCAAATTCAAGTTTGAATACTTTGAATTTTAATTGATATTTTTCAATAAAAATTCAAATAGTGTGGTGAACTATTTCAATAATAAAAAATTATGATATTCGAATAGTGTGGCTTGAATTTAAGTTTTGTTATAGTTTTTCTCGTTATCAACTCGAAATTTGAATAAAAATTCGAACTATCAACCCATAACTTGAGTACATGCAGAGGAATCTGGGCCCCAGAAGATAAAGACATCAAAGGTTCATTGGGAGAGCTCTCGTGACGAGCTCTCGAGTTAGGCTCGCATGTTCTTGGGTGTTTGTGTTAACATTATGATTAATGGCAGACAATTTTAATGGAAAACAATCCAAGTGGTGCAAGTTTAACACCCTAAAGTTGACTTTGAAAAAGTGGCATGGGATAATTTTTTTTTTGGTCCTTGAGATAATGGGCTATTTATTGTTTGGTCCTTAAACCTCAACTATAAATAGGCCTTCTCATTTCTCATTTCAATTCATCCCAACCAATCTTTCTCTCTTAGTTTTCTTTTTCTCCCATTTGAGAATTCTTAAGGAATTCTATTTGTTTGTAATACTTTGAAGATAGTAAAGTTATCATCTGGTGTTAGTGCCCGAGGACGTAGGTATAATTTACCGAACCTCGTTAAAACTCTTGTGTTCTTTCTTGTCCTATTTTTCTTTCAATATTTGAGGGTATAATAGTAGTATTTAATTGTGCTATTAAATTACTATAGAAGGGATATTCTGTCTAAGGAAAGACTTGGTATTTAAGAGATCCATGTGATCCACCTCTCTTCCCTGGGAATTGAACTTTGTGTGATTTTTTAGTACAATAATTTACACGCTTCCGACCCTATTGGAACAACAAGTGGTATCAAGAGCCGAAGGTTAATGTAGTATGCTCTGTGGTTGCAGTTTAAACTGATCTTCCACATCAGAAAAGATTTCCTTAGGTATATTGAAAGATTATAGAGAAAACGGTCAGTGTAGGAGCTTCAACATCGTCCATGTGGACAAGACCGACAATTGCAAATGCAAGACTGGCCGTGGAGATCTTTGATGGCACAGGCCATTTTGGTATGTGGCAAAGTGAGGTTCTAGATGCCCTTTTTCAGCAGGGTCTAGACATTGCCATTGATGAAGAGAAACCAGATGATGTACAGGAGAAAGATTGGAAGGCGATCAATCGGTTGGCATGTGGCACAATTCGATCATGCCTTTCTCGAGAGCAGAGGTATGCTTTTTCAAAGGAGACTTCTGCAAATAAGTTGTGGGTGGCACTTGAAGAAAATTTTTTGAAGAAAAACAGTCAAAATAAGCTCCACTTGAAGAAAAGACTGTTTCGCTTCACATACGCCCCAAGTACCACAATGAATGATCACATCACCAAATTTAATCAGTTAGTCACTGATTTGCTGAATATGGATGAGACATTCAAAGATGAAGATTTGGCTTTGATGCTGTTGGGGTCACTTCCTGAGGAGTTTGAGTTCCTAGAAACTACTCTACTTCATGGCAGGAGTGATATATCTCTGAGCGAAGTCTGTGCGGCCTTATACAGTTATGAACAGAGAAAGAAGGACAAACAGAAAAACTCAATCAGAGATACAGAAGCTTTAGTAGTCTGAGGTCATTCATACATTCGGAAGAAAACTCAAAAGAGGAGATCAAAGTCAAAGTCCAGACTCGGGAAAGATGAATGTGCTTTTTGTCAAGAGAAAGGCCACTGGAAGAAAAATTGTCCAAAGCTGAAGAATAAGGGAAAAGCTGCTGTAGATGCTTGTGTTGCAAAGCATGATACCAGTGACTCTGAACTATCACTGGTTGCATCATCATCGCCGTTCCATTCAGATGAGTGGATATTGGATTCGGGTTGTACCTATCATATGTCCCCTAACCGGGAGTGGTTCTTTGATTTAGTAGAACTAAATGGAGGAGTTGTTTATATGGGCAATGACAATGCCTGTAAAACTGTTGGGATAGGTTCAATCCAATTAAAGAATAAAGATGGATCAACCAGAGTTCTGACTGATGTTCGGTACGTGCCCAGTTTGAAGAAAAATCTCATCTCATTGGGAGCCCTGGAATCCAATGGTTCAGTTGTTACTATGAGAGATGCGGTTTTGAAAGTGACATCTGGCGCACTTGTGATATTGAAGGGCATCAGGAAAAATAACTTGTATTACTACCAAGGTAGTACAGTTATTGGAGCAGTCGCTGCAGCTTCCTGCAACAAAGAATTGGACTCAATACAGTTGTGGCATATGAAGTTGGGACATACCAGCGAAAAATCCTTGTAAATTCTGGCAAAGCAAGGATTGTTGAAAGGTGCAAAGGCTTGCAAATTAAAATTTTACGAGCATTGTGTTCTGGGAAAGCAAAAGAGAGTGAAATTCGGTACTGCTATCCATAATACAAAAGGTATTTTGGAATATGTTCACTCAGATGTGTGGGGGCCTTCCAAGACACCTTCATTGGGAGGAAAACACTACTTTGTTACTTTTGTTGATGACTTTTCCAGAAGAGTTTGGGTGTATACCATGAGAACTAAGGATGAAGTGCTTAGAGTTTTTCTTAAATGGAAAACTATGATCGAAAACCAGACTGGCAAGAAAATCAAGCGGCTTAGGACGGACAATGGAGGGGAATATAAAAGTGATCCGTTCTTCGATGTGTGCCAAGAGTATGGTATTGTTCGACACTTCACAGTTAGGGATACACCACAGCAGAATGGATTGGCAGAGCGTATGAATCGAACATTGTTGGAGAAAGTTCGATGTATGTTGTCCAATGCTGGGTTGGGCAAGCAATTTTGGGCTGAGGCTGTGACATACGCTGGCCATCTTGTTAATCGTTTGCCATCATCTGCATTAGAAAGAAAAACTCCTATGGAGGTATGGTCTGGAAAACCGGCTACAGATCATGATTCCTTACATGTGTTTGGATCCACTGCATATTACCATGTGAAGGAGTCAAAGTTAGATCCGAGGGCAAAGAAAGCTCTCTTTATGGGAATCACTTCTGGAGTGAAGGGATTTCGTCTTTGGTGCTTAAGCACAAAGAAAATGATCTGTAGCAGAGATGTTACCTTTGATGAATCTGCCACATTGAAAAAGGTAGTAGATAAAGATATTCAGACGAGCAATACTCCACAGCAGGTGGAGTGTACTCCAAAACAGGTGGAGTTTGAGCAGATGGGGATTTGCCCAGTTAATAAGTCTAATTCTCCAGCCACAATGGAGGAATTAGAGGTTGAAGAGGTTCTGACCCAAGAACCACTAAGTACACCAGAACCAGTTGCAGTTGCAAGGCCACGGAGAGAAATTCGTAAACCTGCTCGATTTACTGATATGGTGGCTTACGCCCTTCCCGTTGTTGATGATATTCCTATCACTTATCAAGAAGCAATGCAAAGCTTAGAAAGTGATAAATGGAAAAGTGCCATGGATGAAGAAATGCAGTCTCTCCTGAAGAACAATACTTGGGAATTGGCACAATTACCGAAAGGTAAAAGGGCAATCGGATGCAAGTGGGTATTCGCAAAGAAAGATGGATCTCCTAGCAAGAAGGATATTCGCTACAAGGTAAGATTGGTAGCTAAAGGCTACGCTCAGAAGGAGGGAATTGACTACAATGATGTATTTTCCCCTGTTGTGAAGCATTCCTCCATTAGAATTTTGTTGGCCTTGGTAGCACAGTTGAATTTGGAACTAGCTCAACTTGATGTTAAGACGGCTTTCTTGCATGGTGAGTTAGAAGAGGAGATCTATATGACTCAGCCCGAAGGATACACAGATGCTGGTGGTAGAAATTGGGTTTGTAAGCTGAACAAATCGCTATATGGATTGAAGCAATCCCCGAGGCAGTGGTACAAGTGATTTGATAGCTTTGTGAGAAGGCAGAAGTACACAAGAAGCAAATATGACAATTGTGTATATTTGCAGAAGCTACATGACGGATCTTTCATTTATCTACTCTTGTATGTTGATGATATGTTAATTGCTTCGAAGAGCCAAAATGAGATAGATAAGCTGAAGGCTCAGTTGAATCAAGAGTTCGAGATGAAAGATCTAGGTGAGGCCAAGAAGATTCTCGGCATGGAGATAAGTAGAGATAGACAGAGAGGCAAGCTTTGTTTGAATCAGAAGCAATATTTGAAAAAGGTATTACAATGTTTTGGTGTAAATGAAAATACAAAACATGTAAGTACCCCACTTGCTTCTCATTTGAAACTTAGTGCTCAATTATCTCCGAAAACTGAAGAAGAAAGAGAATATATTGCAAAAGTCCCATATGCTAATGCAGTTGGGAGTTTGATGTATGCGATGGTGTGTACGCGGCCTGACATTTCACAAGTTGTTGGAGTTGTGAGCAGGTATATGCATGATCCTGGAAAAGGACATTGGCAAGCTGTGAAATGGATTCTACGGTATCTTCGAAAAACCGTAGATGTTGGTTTAATTTTTGAACAGGATGAAGCACTTGGTCAGTTTGTAGTTGGATATGTTGATTCCGACTTTGCTGGTGATTTAGATAAACGTCGTTCAACTACGGGGTATCTGTTTACTCTTGCGAAAGCCCTAGTGAGTTGGAAGTCTACCTTACAGTCTACAGTAGCTGTGTCTACTACAGAGGCAGAATATATGGCAGTTACAGAAGCTGTTAAGGAGGCTATTTGGCTTAATGGATTGTTGAAAGACTTAGGAGTTGTTCAAAGTCACATAAGTTTATATTGTGACAGTCAGAGCGCTATTCATTTAGCGAAAAATCAAGTCTATCATTCAAGAACCAAACATATCGACGTAAGATATCACTTTGTGCGGGAAGTCTTTGAAAAAGGAAAAATTCTACTTCAGAAGATTCCAACAGCAGATAATCCCGCAGATATGATGACCAAGGTGGTAACAACAATCAAGTTTAATCATTGTTTGAACTTGATTAACATCCTGAGAATTTGAGCACCTTCAGGTGTATGACGTTCGAGAGTGTATTTGGAGACACTACAAAAGATAGCTTTATCAAATTTGGGGAGTTGAAGGAAGTGTGTGAAGATGTGATTATCCTAATCAAATCTTCAAGGTGGAGATTGTTAACATTATGATTAATGGCAGACAATTTTAATGGAAAACAATCCAAGTGGTGCAAGTTTAGCACCCTAAAGTTGACTTTGAAAAAGTGGCATGGGATAATTTTTTTTTTGGTCCTTGAGATAATGGGCTATTTATTGTTTGGTCCTTAAACCTCAACTATAAATAGGCCTTCTCATTTCTCATTTCAATTCATCCCAACCAATCTTTCTCTCTTAGTTTTCTTTTTCTCCCATTTGAGAATTCTTAAGGAATTCTATTTGTTTGTAATACTTTGAAGATAGTAAAGTTATCATCTGGTGTTAGTGCCCGAGGACGTAGGTATAATTTACCGAACCTCGTTAAAACTCTTGTGTTCTTTCTTGTCCTATTTTTCTTTCAATATTTGAGGGTATAATAGTAGTATTTAATTGTGCTATTAAATTACTATAGAAGGGATATTCTGTCTAAGGAAAGACTTGGTATTTAAGAGATCCATGTGATCCACCTCTCTTCCCTGGGAATTGAACTTTGTGTGATTTTTTAGTACAATAATTTACACGCTTCCGACCCTATTGGAACTATAGTTTGCAAACAGAGGGTGTGAAGTCAAATGGATAGTTCGATGAACACGTGTTAAGTCTAGAACAGTATATGTGTTGACATGCATGGAGCCTATTTAAAACATCATTTCGATGAACAATAATTGTATCTTATAAATACTAAATTCCTCTCACACGATAGAACATACAACAAAACACTCAACAAGTTTAATTGAATAATAAATTGTATCCAAATAATTTAGGGTTACATCTTTTAAATTTCCTTAAAAATTAAACTTTTTATTTTTATTTTTTAAACCTATGGCCATTGTACTGTATACAAGTAAAAATAAAAATGGTTGACAAGATTTCGTGAGTAATTTATGTATAAGTTTTGTCTACTTCTTTTTAATTTTTCTATATAAATTTGTACTACTTCATATTTTAATTGATTGAATGTATATATTTATAATTGTGAATGTAGTATATTTATAATAATAAAATTTAAAAGAAAATAACGAATCCCCGATTCCCCATGCAAAATTCCACCAAATTAGACAACCAATCACCATGTAAAATTATTGTGTGCACCATTAATGTGTAAATAAATTATATGCAGTGTTTAAGTAAGGTTCGGCAAATAATCAAAGTGGACCCTTCCAATAAATTATTTTAATTTTCACGTCTAACCACTGAAAAAAAGGGAAACCGTTGAAATGTATGGTATCTAGTGGTTGAGATAAATATGTATATTTTTTCAAGAACACATAAATATATTGACAATGAATAATATATAGATATTTAGTCAACTATGTGACGGTACACATTATTGAAAAATGTATCAAATTAATATATATGATATAAATTGCAATCCAAGTTTGGTCCCATTGACAACTAGCTATCAAAATAGACCTATTTAGTTATAAGTGATTGATCATGTCTTACCCTAAATTCAGTAGCAAATAAAATGAGAAGAAAATGGAATCCCAGCTGGTACATATAAAAGTCTATATGCTGGCTCCAGATCATCTTTCCAGGCCCTCGATGCCGGATTAATTCTAAAAAGAATCTAGCTTATTGATTTAAAGTGACTGGTTAGGCCAACTACCGCATACATATATATTAAAAGCCCCTTCTTAGCCCTTATATAATCTGGCTATTAGGGTGTAATTAGTACCCCTTAATCACTGCCTTTGAACTTGTAAATGAAGTATACAAGCCTTTTTGTTGGTATTTATTTCTTCGACCTTCCGCCCAATGACAACTTTTAAATGAGACAAGTACATTTGTTCAGTGCAATTAATAAAACTATATATGTTTTCAATAATTAAAAGAAAAATGTCGGCCTCATCAACCATACTTGGCGACGTAAATTGAATACTGAAAAATAAAATAAAACGCACCAAAATACAGTTACAACTTTTTTTTGGTCGATTTCAGTTGAGCTTTGATCACTACTATTCAAATTAAGTGAATAAATTTACACCATATCCCCTCAAAATTCAAATTTAAATTGTGCACTCTTGTTGACATTTTCTCCATTCATCTCCAACCATCCTACTTTATATTTAAATTAATTAATATTATAATATATAAAACTTTAATTTTAAATGTTTTAACTGTTTATAAAATATAATTTAAACATATAAATTACATGTTTAACTATTAAAATCACATATAACAACTTTAATAAATTAATATTTTTTTATAAGTTATAGAATAATTGAATCAAATGCAAATTATCTTTTATTTTTCAGCTTTTTGGGATTAAAGTCAAGTTTTTATACTTACAACACAATACTCTTCCCATTGAGCTAACATATTGTTGGCATTACTATTATCATCATCATCATTAGACCTGTTCAAGGGCCGAATAGTCTACTCGGCTTGATAGGCCCAATCTGATTTGGGTTGGGCTTGAACAAGAATTTTTACACTTCAGCACAACTCGATTCAATTTTAAAATATTCTTTTATCATTTAAATTTAATCATAAAAACATTTAATATATATTTTAATATTTTTTTGAATAGTGAAATGGGCTGTTGGGTGACTAGGTTGAAAATGAATCTAGTCTTGAAATTTTTTGAAACTGATCCTCTGCTTGGCCTAACCCGACTTATGGACAAGTCTAATCATCATCATCATCATAACCATCACAACACCATGTTATTATTAAATTGGTATTAATAAGTAATTAACTTAAATTATCATACAAATATAGTAAAATAAATTTTCAGAATTCATTATTAATATTATGATATATAAATTTTAAATAATTAATATAATTTATTTATAAAATTTATTTTAAATATATAAATCATATTTATAGTTTATTGTTTATATAAATAAGGGATAAATTTATAGTTGAACAGCTGAATTGTTTTTTAGAAGTTCAAAAATTAAAATTTTCTATTTGTATAATAACTTTTTAAAGGTTAATATTATTTCAAACATCAATGCTAATCCCACCTTTAGTCTTCGTTGCAGGTAACTTACAGCTATTGCTACCTTTTTGGGGGATTTTGTGATCCAAGAAAAAATGTCGAAAAAGAAAATTAATGAATTTTGAGCTATTCGCATTGATTGGCGATGCACTGCTTTGATTGAATTTCTGACTGCAATTGTCGCTGCCTTTAATGTCCTTTCAACTTTTCCTTTTTTTTTTCTTAATGGCAAGTTTAGTCACTAAAGTTTATATATTTTATCAAAATAGTCTTAATTATATTTTTTAGTATTTTTTTCTATCAACCTTTATTTTTTCTTTTAAATTATTTTTTTAACAGATTTAATAAATACTGTTTAAAAAATTAACAGAAATTTTATAAAATATTTTTAATGAGATGTAATTTATTACTTAGACAACCTAAAATATAATTACATATAAAAAATGATAAAAATAAAAAAATCATACATGGAATAAAAAATAACTCTTAAATTAAAGAAAATAAATATAATTATCTAAAAAAAGTTTGAAAATGAATGCATATGTTTGTTTACTGATAGGTTTCAAAAAGATAATTAATAAATCAAACCGAAAATATTAAATTTGTGCTTCATTTTGAATTTTTTTACATAATTACATTTATTTTCTTTTAATTAAATTTTTTTAACTTCATGAATTAATTAATTAATTCTTTTATTATTTTACCCATGTAATTATTTTATTGAGGTATCTAAGTAATAAATTATATCTCATTAAAAATATTTTATATATAAAATTTCACATCATCCCGTTAAGTTTTTTAACATTACTTTTATCAAATCTGTTAAAAAAATAATTTAAAAAAAAAACAAAAGTTAATGATTAAAAAAAGCTCAAAAATATAATTAGGATTATTTTGGTAAAACATATAAATGTTAGTGGTGAAATTTATTATAAGACATTTTTTTTCCAAAGTATCCATTGAAGCAAATGTAATAATTAATCTTTTATGTTTTATAAACTCATTAAAATAATAAAGACTAAGCACAAAGGTTAAAACTGTTCTATTCTATTTATTATAGCCTGTAATAATTAGTCTCCCTATAACTGTATCCCTTGATACTACATATACTTTTTATTCTTGAATTATCACTCTTTTTATATTTAAACTTTAATTTTCTCCTAATTGAAAAATCAGGAAATTGATTTTTAAAGAGCCCATATATAAGATTAATAGAATCGATTGAGTCTTAGCTTAATTCGTATGAATATTATTGTAACGCAAGAGGATATAGGTTCAAATATGTTGAAGCGCATTATTTTTCTATTTATGGGTTGGGAGGGTCTATAGATAATCTTAAGTATTATATAAAAAAGAGTAAATATGATTTGAATATATAACAAAATTATTAAAAAAAGGTCAAATAAAACAATCATCTAAAGGAACAAATTTATAGTAAGTATTATAAGACTTCACTTTCTTAACATAATTTTCATCTAATTCCCAGTTGGTGCCTTCAAAAATTTTGAAGTAAGATGAAACAAAATACTTATTATCACCCAAAACCTTCACTCTATTACTATACTCATCCTTACAATTGCCTCCTAGATTAATACCCCTAACATTTGAAACACTACCAACATTACCCTAAACACCATTTATGCACTATCTTCATCTGCTTCACCCTTACATAGTACACCATTGTTTAACATATATGTCAAGAACATCCTCAAAAGGTTCAAGAAATGCAGTAGGAATGTCATGCTCAATTTTAGCATCCAAATGTTTAACATATAAGTCAAGAACCCACCTTTCACTAATTGGGTTGCTAGTTCTAACACAATGGCATCCTTTTCATTTAACATTCTCAACCTCATGCTCAATGATTTACCAAACTCAACATAGTAAATGTTCATCTTCCTATTCAAGTCATACCCTAAACTCTTTGGTATTTCCATGATCAGTCTAATATTAGCACATTAAATTAGGATCCTCATAACTAAGTAAAAAAAAAAAACCTATCATGTGAAGATAAACAAACATTAAAGATATGATCACGTGACTATGTGACAATTAAAAAAAAAACCATGCCAACATGTAAATTATATATAAACAAGACACTTATTATGTGAAAAATAATAAACAATAGAGAGAGATCTACTTACATTGATATAAAATAAAATTATTTTACACCCTTTCATATCTTTTTGTAGGATTAATGTTTTAACAATTCAACTATTTAATTTATTGATATAATTGTATTTGTCATGCATGTAAACTTTAGAATCGATTTGATATCTCTATCACTTTGATCTAAAATACTGTATATATTAATATTTATCGTATGGTTGAATTCTTTTTGCATAAAACAAATAGTTAGAAATTTTTAGTTCATGTTAAATTTAACATGCATGACCTATATGAATGAAATATGACATATTATGATTAGATTGTTAAAATATTAATTCTACAAAAAAAATACTAAATAGTGTAAAACAACTTTAGTTTTGCACCAATGTAAATGAAACCTTCCTCATAAATAATATATGAAAGTAACATAACAATCTTTACATAATATTTATTATTTGTTAATATTTTATGTATTTACATATATTTTAAGTTTTTATATATTTATTATAATTTTTATATAGAATCATGACCAAATAGACAATAAGTATAAAAGCTTATGACTAAATTTGTTTTTATAGATCAATTAAAAAAGTGTAACGTTATGATTCCGTTACTCACTTAATAATGATAAAAAAAAATCTCGAACGTGTTACCGAATAAATTATAACTTTTTTTAGTTGATGATCATAAAAGAAACTTACTAATTGTGAGATGACTGCTAATTATGAGATGACTGACTGTTAGTGTAGTTTACTTAGCTAGTAAAAGAGTTTTCTGCTTATTTTTGTGTAGAGGAGACTCAGAAAAGAAAAATTTTCAATTTAATCCTCTTATAAATAGAGAAATTATAAATTAATATATATAATAAAATTGTACTTTAGCCCCTAAAATAATAAAATTTTAATTCAATCTTTTTATAAGTAAAAAAAATTATAAATTAATATATAATAAAATTGCATTTAACTTCCTAAAAATGAAATAATTTCTATTTAATTCTTTTTATAAATTAATACGTAATAAATTTATATTTTAATCTAAAAAAATATAATTAAATTTCCAACCTTCCTAAAAAAAATTATTGAATTCACCACTGTTTTTGTGTGGAGCCCTTTCTGAAGTCTCGCTTAAAGAGACTACTTGAGGCTTTGACTCTAAATTTGAAGATGCTTCTTTGCTTCTTTTTATCTTTTGCATGCCCAAACATATCCTTTCTTGGAGGTTTATGGAAAGGAAATAATAACTTAAAATAAAGTGCGAGGTAATTATAGGTTGACGGTAAGCTTACGAATTTTCATTCTCTCACTTTGCGGTCAAGATAATTCAAAAAGAAAAACAGAACCACTGAAAAGTGATCGATATAAAGGTCTCCTATCTACCAAGTTCCATGTTGTTTGGGGACTAAATTTTCTAGACATTCACAAAAGTCTACAAAATCCCAATCAATAAATAAAAGAAAGCTTAGAACTAAAAAAAGGGGATGGGGAGGTATATGAATGGGAAGGAAAAAAAAAGCTTCACATGTGTATGCTACAAACCTTCCTTTTCTCTCCATGTCTTCTTCCCCTTTTGACGCCAATTGAGCCCATTTTTTCCATAGCTGCTGAAAAGGCCAGGAAGAACTTTGCCTTGTCTAGCCCAAAAGATTGGACCAGAGGCTTGGTCCTCGGGTCCAAAAATAGACCTTCGTCTGAAGCTAACAAGCCCAGTTTGCTCTGTAAATTTGCATAATAAGCATGGTCGAATACGAATGGGGTGGTGACATCGAATGGAGCCACAATGTCATCATTACCACCAACCTGTGGGCATGACATCTTCAAGGCCTTTAGTAGCCTTGGATCAATGGCAGGGTCAGCCTGCTTAGTGCCTTTATAATTGTAGAGTCGGTCCACGAAGTTCTTGCAGTGGGCAAAGCCGATGGTGTGCGCACCTGAGAGCACAACCAGGTCCTGGATGGTTAACCCTTTTGAGCTAAAGAGTTTGATCAGTTGGTCGACGGTTGAATTTGCATGTGGGAGATTGTTGGGGACCCTGGATGCCATTGACATTTTCCCATCCCACCTTCCTTTCTTCACTACGTAATAAGGTCCCCCAGCCTGGAAACACATTAAATCACAGTAAAACCAGTGTCCATTAAATATTTACTAAACTTCCTCGTTAGTTGAAAACCAACATATCTTAAGATGAATTAATTAAAACCAAAGGACTCGGCTGTCTTAACATTGATAGTGATATAATAAAATCAAACATGTTGGAGACTCAACATAAGGTCGAAAGTCAAGATCAGGTAGTAGGACAAGCTTAGCAGCAGAATCTTGGCTGTTAATCAACAAGTTTCGCTGTAGACAAAATAGGCACATGGAAATATGAATATCTTTCGTGTCTTATTAGAGAGTTTCAACTGATAAGTATAGCTGTAATGCAGAAAATAAGTAATATTAATATATATATTTTTTCCAATCTTCGACTCTGGAAACATCATCCGAATTGGAAGATATGCATGTAACGATATCAAATTAATTTCTTTGTTTTTTTCCCCCAGCAATATGATTGTAAACAGAGATAATATCTAATGCATGAGATGAGAAGCAAATCGAGACCAATAAAAAGTGAAAACGGTTGCACTTACCAAATGGATAAAATCTCTGGCTGCAATTGCAAGAATATCAGCGCAAGAAACAATGCCGGGGCATTTGCTCTCCACCAAAGCCTTGGCTCTCGTTATTGTATCAAACCCCTCTGTTCTCAGGTCCCTGTTATCCGCTGCATCTTTCTCTGCTAATATTTTACTTCCAGGCTGTGTTGCTATAAGGATAGACGCATCGCAACCCTACAATATAACAGTAATCCAAGCCAAAATTTTGAATCAATCATCAGCTAAAATTTTATATGGTTGGAAATCAATGGAGCATTGTAGGCGCATTAATGCTAACATGTGCTTGCATGCATGCAGAAGTAAGAACTGATAAGTAATTGAATATAATTTGCATTACTTCTACAAAGCAGTCATGGAAGAAGAGGCGAATGGTGGCAGGTGCAGAGACAGGGGTTTCTTTGAATTGTTGGGAGGTGATGGAGCCGACGAGTTGCTCAACTTGAGGGCAAGATTTTGCATAGTAATTGACAGAAAGCTGGCGTGGGGGGCGTTTGGCCTTGGTGGTAATGGTTACAGGATTGGAGGAGTTTATGGTTACAAAGAGAATGATGAAGAAACAAGTGAAAACCAAGGAAGAAGAAGAAGAAGAAGTTGGAGAAAGGATAGGCATGATTGTGAAGTGTGTTTGGTCGGCAGCTTAGGACAAAGAAAGGAATAGTAGTGGAGAATATAAAAGAGCTAAGACCAGGTTAAAAATTCTGTAGTGGGACAATACAAATTGCCTCAACTATAAAAGAAGATAATCAACTCCCGTGAAACCCAATCCCTACATGAATGATAGGAAACAAAATAATAAGACATTTCCCTTTGACACTGTTCTGGTATAAGTATATGACTAGAAATTTAAGGTAAAGATTTGGCTAATCATAGCCATGTTATAAAACAATAATAGCTAAGACGATTCCTCACGGATTTGTGTAATGATTAAAATTCTAACATACATGTTAACCTCTTTTATATGAAAACACACACACACACAAAAAGAATCTTAGATTTAAAACGAACAACAAATTCAGGTAATTATCTTGTTTTTTTATAGACAAGTGGTTTGATTTAAATGCCAACGGACTATTGGTAATTAATTAATTAAGCAAGGGTAAGGAAGCAAACAGGCAATATTAAGGGTGAAGAGAAAAACAGTAAGGGTGGATAAAAAGCAGTGAAGCTAATGAGTGGAGGGTACTACTCAACCCCACTAGCCAACCAAACATGAGTTCTTAAATGCAATGCATGTGCAAACGAAACGAGGGAAACCCACCATATCATAAATAACTCTTGTGTCAAACAGATTAATCAGATTCAGGGCCATTAGCTTTTACTCCTCTCTCTCTAGGGTATGCGTCAATTGCTATTTTACTTGCCCTTTTCAGTCAAGTCTTAAGTGGAAGGGAACCTTTTCCTTGTGAGCATATTAAAAGCTGCTAGCACTATCTCACGCTCAAATTCCCTTTTTCTTAACTTTTTGTTATTGTACTAGTACATGTTTATGGAAATTAGGCAATTGTTTGGACTTTTTAACTTAAGATGAAATTCAAATATGGATATATATTTATCATGCTAATACTAAGACACGGGTTAGGTGGACGTTTTTTCCTACTAACATTTTACCGCATCTGAAGGTCGGTCCCAATTCCCAATCAGGTTTTTGGTAAATACATTTTTGTTTGGGGGGAGTTGGGTGAAACTACAGAAGCCGAAATAATCTGTCTGCAAATATAAATCAGGTTTGTGATTGTGGCTGTCATGTGGGGGAAGTAATGTGTAAATAAGCAGTATAAAATCGATTTTTTACTGCAAATTTCTGTTGCTTTTTCTTTCGATGTCTTATGCCCTGTTAATCTGATCCACTTCTAACTTCCAGATAATGACATCTGATGACTCTGTTAAAAGTCAAAAACAAAAAACTGAAAAGGCATGGGTAACTGAGATTGCACGGACTTTTTCCAGTCAAAAAACAAAGCCGCTAAAGTCTAAGAAAAAAACTGTGTTCTCGATTATCGAAGATACAAGTTGGCAGTGGCAAATTTAATCATTTTTAATTCCTTTAATTAATAGGAAATTTCAGAACTGTCACCCAGACCAAGGATTTGCGAAACAAAGTACATTGTCGTTTCGCCTTTTTTTTTTCTTAGTAGTTGAGCCTTTAACTGGATTCGGTTTGTCTGAGTTGATTGAACCATTGTTTCCTTCTTGTTGGCAGCCTCCATGCAAAGATGCAAAATTTTGTAGCCTAAACAACCAGTTTATAGTTTATATCGCCGCTGTAATTCGGCCCATTCATATACTTTTTAGACATGTTCTAACCGTTATGTCTCTCTGCTTTATATAATTAGATTACGTCATTTCTGCAATAGGAGTGAAAATGATATATTGTGGGTAAAAGGTTTTTCGAAGAAAAAAACAACTAATTTTTTATTAAATCAATAAAGTTGAGATTCTAAAAAAATTTAAGTTTCTTAACTTCACTCTCACAGTCTTTTCTTTTTAGATTTATTTTAAATTTAAATTGTTTCTGTAATATCACATAAAAATATTTTTAAAAATTTAATAATAGTTAATATTTTTAAATGATTAATTTATGACGCTAACACACTTAAAGGCTTAATAATATCTAGATTATGGCATAATTATGATGTATTTGAAATTTTTTATTTAAAAATTATATTTATAAAAAAAATTAACTAAATTTTAGTTAAAATGATAAATTTGAAAATTTTGAGACCTTGATATATTATGCTCAAGCCTCTTTATTGTGAATTTTTTTTCCTCGTAATAGCACGTATCATCTTTTCAATTTTTACCCTTTTGTTAGACTTGTCAACATACCAATAAAACAGCTCAATTAGAGTGCTATTATTATATGCAAACCACGTTGAATGAAAAGTTGTTGCATTAATATTAATATTCACTCTATTATATCTTTTGATAGTGCTTCTCTTTTGCATGATGAGATTGAGAGACTTAAGAGAGTGTGTATATGATAAATCTTTTGGTTTGGATTAATTTTTGTCCCTCTTCTTATGCTTTTTGTTTGTGTTGCAATTTTTAATGCATTATGATTTTACATTAAAAAAAATAAAAAAAAATAATTTATAGCTTCATGCACATCAATATTACGAAATGCATAAATAGTTGAGTATTTCTTTTTCTTCCAAAGTATAAATATATTTCAATTTCAAAGTGAATTGAACTTGTGGTGTGTAAAGGAGTTTATTAAAATGATTTGATTGTTGAATACGGTGTGGTATTCTTATAGAAAAGAAAATCAGTTTCGAGCAAAGCCCAATTCATAATATTTTCCAGTGGGCCAGAAATAATTCCCATAGAATTTAGGCCAAGCTCGTGTTTTTGGGTCAAACTCCGATTTCAATCCAGACATTTCCCCAACGCTGCATTTTATTCTCAGCACGCATTTCTCTGTTTTTGCCTGGAACTGTACTGCTTAGCATTGCACATAGACTGTTTGATAAAATCACCCAGCGAATCGAGTTTGAGCTGAGTAGACTCCGCACCTGAAAACTCGAAACAATGCAACGGTTAGCATCAAGAATCACCGTAACCGCGAAAGTTTCCTCGTCACTAAGAACTATCATCCTGAAAGAAACACCATCTTCTTCTTCTTCTTGGCTTTCAATTCGCTGCTTCTCTGCGTTCTCTTCGCAGCAACGTGTCAAAAACCCCGAAACAGAAGCAATCCCAGGAGATCTATTGAAATGGGGTTCACTCGGTTTTTTCAGGACTTCGAGATTTGCATCTGGGTTCAAGCCTTTAGAACCCAAGCCATTGGATTCCATCATGGATTTGAACCGAGCAAAAAACCGTTCACCTGAGGACCTTGCTTCTATTTGGATGATGTAAAATATACCCAATTACTGAACTTTTCTTTCCCTTTTCATTTTCATGTTGTTAATATGAAAGAACAAATTGATTAAGCAAATTATTTATGTTCAGTATCACTTGGGAAGAGGTCATATTGGGTTGACCATGAAGGCAAAACTTTACCGTTTATTGGAACAAAGAGGCTCAGATTGGTAATCCATTTGATTCCATTGTTTATGTTGTTACATACACGTTGTTGGGTTTCATAATTCTTGCTAGTCTCACTTTATCTGTCTTAGCAGCCGGTATTTTGTCATTCCTTTGTGGAGAGGAAGTGGTTATACAACAATGTTTGCTCAAGGTTTGTTATTTGATCTGTAGTCTTTGAACTTTTTTCATATTGGTTTAATGTGACAATTGATTTATTTTGCGGTGGCTGACTTCTCTTGCTTGTGATCTATATAACCGATGATTTAACTTCGGCAAAATGCTTTCTATACTACAATGCTCATAATCATGTTATGGTTTATTGAGTCATGCCTGTTGTAGCAATAAATGTGTATTAAGAAACAAGCTAGTTTAGAGCCATAATTGTGAACGAGCTCATCATTCTCAACCATACTTTTGATTTGATACTATCTGGCATAACATCATGGCTTTTGCAGTTGGGAAAAAGCATTGGAAATGCCTTGCCGCAAGAGTTTCTATCTATTGGCCATTCTTGCGCATGCTAATTCCCAAATTTCTGTTGAACGCATCAGAACCAGGAATCCAATTAGGGTTATTTGCTATAATGAACAGTACTAAATACTAATGATGTTATGCATTAGGCCCTCAATTAGATTTTTAGATAGCATATGCCATTGAAGTATACAATCAAAATTTGCATTCTTCCACAAATTTGTTAGTTTGCTTAAATGTTTATTCAAAATTTTGTTGCAGTGCAATTGCCATACATGCTTTTCACTGGTCTTGAAGATTATAAAGCAAGAGGAACTCAAGCATCTCCTTACTTCACTGCATCCTTTTACACAGAATTTGCAGAAAGCAAGGACTTGGTACTTATTCGAGGAGATATTGTTTTCACCAGCAAGCTTACTGATGAGGAAGCAAAGTGGCTCTTGGAAACCACTCAATCTTTTTATCTTAATGATGTGAGATACGAGCTGGTTGAATGTTTCAATAAAGAACCACGTGATTTTGAGTTTAAGGATGTCTTACAAGCTTTAGACATGCCCATTCTGTAACTTATTAAAATAATATTTTTTTCTGAATTGCAATGCTTCATTTTGAAGAAGTGTGAAGCAATCATTTTTCTAAACACTACTTGTTCCATTTTCAAGAAATTATTTAAATCTCTCCAGAAGAGAGGATGGTGTTTAGATTATTTGTTGTGTTCTTGGGAGAAATATTGAAGAGAGATTATGTGTGAGACCAAGTGTTTCATTTTACTTAGAGAGATACAGATCTTACACTTTTTGTCTCCCATTTAAATGATATCAACGAGTTAACCATTCTCTTTATATATCAGATTGTATTCATTTATGTATTGTGAGCTAAGTTCTCTTCAATCATCGAGTAAAAGTTATCTACCTGTGAAGCATGAAACTACGAACTTACAAAACTTGCTGTGGAAGATGCAATATAAATTGTATTTAATTCTATTACAGAGTTATAGAAGATGTTACACTAACTCTATAAAGTCGGTTAACCTTTTTCTAACTTTTTAATGCGCTATAATACTTGGGTGGCAAAGTCGACCATTAATCATTCAGGTGGTAGAACTGACTATATATTAAAGTCATTTCAAGTGCACTAAGTACTTAGAAACCTAATGCTTACCCGAGATTTACAATATAATACACTCTTAGCTCACTACTCTTCTCTACCTCTACCTCTACCTCTTACACTCTCTTGCTTATGGCTCGCTCTTACATCATAGCAAGAATGAAAACTCCTACCCCTATTTATAGAGTTTAATGGTCCTTGGATTGTTTACTCATGTCAACATCATTACCATTGATTTTACAAATATCGAATGGTTAAATTGTTCATCTAGAATATCTAGTCCTATTTGTTTATTTTATATTCTAGAATCTTTCCAAAGTAATATCTCTTATTTTATCTAGAAGTTGCATTCGCTTTTAACAAAAAGTTTGAGCATATTTGGGGGGAAAGCTCCTCCTGAACGCTTGCAGGAACTAATTGGAATAATTGAAGGGCAGGCTGATTTAGATGCTCGATTTGATGTTAGTGCTTGTTTGCTGAATAGTGGTGAAAGGTGAAAGGATGTGGACCATAAAAGTTAAAAAATAGTTTTACTGTTCAAGATTGTCTCCTTTATGTAGCATTACACTGCCATTATTTTGAACCTTATAACTTTTCACATGGTTTTTGGTATAGGTTTCAGATGCGGATCATATTGATAGGTTAATTGTCTCTTACCGTTAAATAATTTTACTGCGGGGTGCAACTGGCAGCAAGTTCCTCTACTACTTGAACAAGCACATTATACCTGTTTTCGATGAGGTGAAATACCACATTTCTTGCGTCAAGTATTGCAACACGTGTAGCCGAGGCTCATTTTGTATGAACCTTGATATCAGTTCAGTTAATTTACATTTATTCTAGACTTCTAGTTCGTTCTTCTTTACAGTTAGCACTGTTTTTCTGATACAGAATGAAAAGTTCTCATGGCTAATTTTCTAGTCCTTAGTGGTTATGAAGGTTTGAAACATTGTCATGGATGTGGATGAATCTTAAAAGTTTCTTTGAGCTCCAGAACCTGGGCATATGTCTTTTTTCTATTTGAAGTTGTTGAATTCCTTATTTGCCTTGGTACCTTTTGGCTTTTAGTTGATCAGATCTTCTGAAATTGGGATTGATCTGATTTCACAAGTAGGTTTGTTTTTTCTATTTAGCTTCTTGCTGATTGATTCTGGAAGCTATGGAAGTGGTAGTGCAAAAGTTGCATGTTATATAGTTCCAACTTCCAACCTAATTCTGAATGGCAATAGAGTTTGCTGGGAAGCTGCTCATGGTCCATAATATCAGCTGCATGTATAAAATATCTGAACGCCTTAATATATACTAACATCCACTCAGTAAGAAAAAATTGAAAATACTAATGCCTTGGGAACTCTAGAAATGTTTCTTAAATACGATGTCTCTTGGCATTTTTGTATTTCTGTATGCTCCATGAAAATCAGAAATTTTCCTTGCAAGAAATTCTTGAGGAACTTTTTTCTGAATACTCTCGCATGAGCCTCTATTTGTTCTACCTTATAGCTAGTACTGTGTACAGGAATGACTATATTTCATAATGTCTGTGCCTTACAGCTCCAGGAGGAATGAAAGCTAGATTTGCTCAAAGCTTTAGCAGAAATTTTGCCTTACACAACACCACACCACAGGATTCACGTCAGATTCTCCCTTTATTGTTCAGCTTTTAAAGGTATCAGAATGCATATTCTTATCGTATCTTGTTTAGTTGGAGTTTTCTGATAATATTTATCTCATAGATGTTTATATCTATACCATCTCAATTTGTTTATAACTCTTTTTGCTTCCCTTTCTCAGAAGTACATGCCTAGGAGGAAGACGGGGGAAGAAACAAACTTTACCTACGTTGAATGCTTGCTATTTGTCTTTCATCATTTTTCTCACAAGGTGTTTTTTCCCCTTCACTATCTTGTTCACTTGTTGCATAAATTTATTTTCTGAAGTTTTTATTTGAATTTTATTGCCACATAGGCTCCTAATGCCACAAATAGTCTATGAGGTTACTAGATTGTGACTGGTCAACCATCAGATAGGCTTGGGGAAGACTTCTCAGAGCATTATAAGGATTTCACTGAAAGATAAATTGGCCTCTCTTCTCCCTTATGCTATACATTTAAAAAAAAACTATGTTTTTCTTCTTCCTTAACTTTTCTATGATTGTATACCAATCCTAATTTGTTTATCTGTGTATGTACAGACCAATAAATTGATCTTGTTGAAGACATTCTTTGTTTTCTTTTTATCTTGAAATATCCTGCTGTGGGTGTGAACAGAAATTGAGCAAAAGGAACTTCTATCAATGAAATCTGTTGTGAGCTATTTAGCTAACACTATTCACTAGATGAAGTAGATTAGACAGGCATTGCCAATAAGCTGTTTCTTCCCTACTCCCATTTTGTTCCCAATTTTGAACAAGTCCTTAAAAACAATATTATGTTGAATCAAAGAATTGTTTGATATATTATTGTATGACTCCTATTTTTGAAGAAAAAACAAAAAGATCTACCGAACAAAGTTGTACAATTTGTTGAGGAACAAGCAACTGCTTAATGGTTGCCTAAGTTATGATTGTAATCCATTGTTTAACTTCAACGTAGAGGTCCAGGTTGGCTGTGCCCCAACTTCACATATAAGCCTAGGCCCTAGAGTGCTCTAATGGAAAGGAAAATTTGAAATGTCCCCAGACCTTTCATCCTTAGTTGCATTGTTGTCAGTACTGTTCTAAATGCTTCTTTTATATCGTCCTTACTAACTTTCTAGTGAATGTTGGTCATGATTGAGTAGTGTTGAAGACCTAACTAGGGCCACCATGAAGAAGTTAACTCTAGCAATGGCTGAGAACAACAAAGCGATGGCAGCAGCTAAATCTGATGAAGCAAAAGATGGCATCGTGAGTTTGTTCTTAAAACATATTTTAGTTTGTTTTCAGTTTTTCTTATTAACTTTGCTCTTCGTTTTCTGATAGTAGAAAACTCAAAAGCAGAATACCACAACTGGTTTGCAGACCTGCAATAATGTTGAGCATTGGCCCGCAATGTAACATGTGACCAGCAGCTCACCATGCAAACCAGCAATGGAGCAGAACCGAGTGCAGCAGCTAGTTTGATCCATTTTGTTCCTATGAAACTTAGTTTAGTTTCCTTGTAATTTGTTACTAAGCTAGTTGGATTAGTTTTTGATTTGTACTTGATGTAATAGCTGAAATGTGAGCTTGCTTTTACTTGTAATTCAAAGATAGTCTTGGCTTGTATTAGTGGAAGCAGTTACATTATTAGGTAACTGTCAAATTGGCATGTAAGTTGTAACTCATATATTTTGAATTTTATCAATGAAAATTATAATGTTGTCCGGCCATCATCTTTGTTCAAACTCTCATTCTCTTTGTTTTTGCTTCAATCTCTTTGTTTTGCTTCTGTTTTGGCTTTGTTCTACTGCCATTGTTCCAACAAATGGTAATCAGAGCCTATCATCTTTGAGGGCCTCTGTTGTTGGTTGTTTCATTTGAGAAAACAAAAGCACGAGAAGTAAGAATCTGAAGCTGTTGAGTTTGGTTCAACAAAATGAGTTTCACACCACCTCCACCTCCAGTGTTTGCTGGTGAGAACTACCATATTTGAGTAGTCAAGATGAAGACATACCTTCAAGCACAAGATTTGTGGAGTGTAGTTGAGAATGATTTCGAACCACCTTTATTGAAGGCTAATCCCACGATTGGTCAAATGAGGCAGCATGCTGAGAAGAGTACAAAGAAGCACAAAGCCTTGGCTTACTTGCAGAATGGAGTGTCTGATGTAATCTTCACTCAAATCATGGCCTGCAATACACCCAAGGAAGCATGGGAGAGGCTGAAGGAGGAGTTCATGGGGTCGGATAAGACAAGGCAGCAACAGTTGATCAACTTGAGGAGAGATTTTGAGAATCTGAAGATGAAAGAGTCTGAGACTATAAAGCAATACTCAAACAGAATTATGGCCACTGTCAACAGCATAAGGCTCCTTAGAGAAGACTTCAATGAAAGCAGAGTTGTTGAGAAGGTCATCACTACCCTTCTAAAGAAGTTCGAGTCAAAGATTTCATCACTTGAGGACTCGATAGATTTGTCAGCCATTTCACTGTCTAAGCTGATAAACTCCCTGTATGCTCTTGAACAAAGAAGAGCTAATAGGCAGGAAGAGCATCCTGAAGTAGCCTTCCAAGCAAAGGCCAAAGATAGCTCTAGTTCAAGTCAGAAAGGAAATAAGCCTTGACTTGACAAGAGGGAGAAACCAAGGAGAGATGCAGGCAAGAGGAGGTTTCCACCATGTATCCATTGCAAGAAGACCACACATTTGGAGAAATATTACTGGTATAGGCCAGACATCCAATGTAGGAGCTGCAAACAGTTTGGCCATGTTGAGAAAGTGTGCAAGAATAAAAGAAAGGCTCCAGCACAGCAGCAGATCCTAGCCCAAGCTGCTGAGGATCTTCAAACTCAAGAGGAGCATGTCTTCACTGCCTCATGCTTTGCAAGCACAAGTAAAGTTAAATGCAATTGGCTTGTAGATAGTGGCTACACACACCACATGGCAGCTGATGGAAAGCCTGTTCCAAGACATTGACAGAAGCTTTGCCTCGAATGTAACACCCCCTAACCCCAAACCGTTACCGGAACGAGGTTATGAGACATTACCGGACATATCAGACAACTTACGAATAATTTACAATTAATATAACTTTCATAGTATAATATAATAATTAAGTCCCTATCTTGAACTCTCGAAGTTCAAACACGTATTAAAAGTAGAACGGGACTTGTTCGAGTATTACAATTTTTTTTATAAAAATTTCGGCAGCATTTCTGCTTATTTTTACCTAAACCTCCTGCAAATTCAAACCAAAACAACCAACACCAATATTTCACATTCATATACTAATATTTATATTATTAACAAAATTTTAATTTAATAACTATCATAGCATCATTCAAAATTGATTAAAAACTTCATTCATTTAACAACTTAATGTTCATGTATCAAAATATCATGTACTTTCCTTACCATTTCATTTAACCATCTAAATTTTATAATTCATCCTTCACTACTCAAAGTAATATACATATTCAAGTGACTAAATAACACCTATGTACATGCCACCTTTACCCAAAAGAAAATATACATCACCAAGTTTGTGTTGGAGTCGGGATTGTTCTGGATGCTGAGCCGGGACACTTGACTTCTACTAACCTGCGCACGGAAACAACCGTACGCTAAGTATGGATATACTCAGTGGTATTACTATAAATCAAGACTATTTAACATTAATAAATTACAAACATCAACCATAAATTTTATAATTATTTAAACTACTTTTATATAAAATTATTTTACTTCATAAATCTTAAATTCATAATTTATTTTTCTCATACTAACTCAATTCATAATTTAGTTCATACATTCTTTCTCGTACTTTTCAATAGTGCTAAAACAAATAATCTCATTTTCAAAATTTCATTTCAATTATTTACCCTATTAACAAAGCTCGGACTATGACAGATACGCGGATTCCATCCAAACACACCAGAATGTCCAACCCAAACACACCCGGAATATTGTAAATCCTCCATAACACACCGGTATAATATGTCCTCCCAAACACACCAATAAGGCATTAAATGCCTATTCGGATAAACCGAAGTATATAATAACAGAAACATCCTCTCGGCCGAACTACAATCTCTTCATCACATCACAAATCCAATGGCATGCCATTTGTATCGAATCTAGTCCGACAAGTTAATAGGGTATTATTTTATTTTTTTTCTAATTTCAATTTCATTTACACAAAATTTTCAATACTCATTCAATTCAAATATCTATTATCTTAATTCATATACAAATTAATTTTCACACAAGTGTATACCATCAACACCATACATTTGTCACAATTTATTTATTTTCAATCAATACACTTTTCAAATAATCACATATTCCATAATTCACTTATTCAATTCAATTTGATTCAATTTATATCACTTTCATTTTCACTCAATATTCATATCGATTTCACATACTTACCTCAAGTCTTATTTACCATACATAACAATTAAAATTTCAGCAATCAATAATAATTAAAATTTGAATTATAGTAATACACACCGTAATTCTCCCGTTTTAGTCCTCGATGACTTTCTCCTTTCCTTTCGATGCTGATGCTTCCGGTTCTTTGTTGGCTACAAAAATAATAGTAATTTACATTATTATTTACAGCATTAATTATAATAAATAATTAAATTTCTAAACAACTCCTACCTTATTCCCAATTTAATCCTAACTAAACTTAATTATTTTCTTAATCCAATTCACTCTCTTTTTCTATTCAAATTTTGTCTAAACTTATATTTAACTATAAAATTTCTAGCATATTTCCCTAATTTCGAAATTTCTTCAATTTAGTCCCTACAACATAAAACTTATAGCCTAGTTTACAATTTAATCCCTTAATCAATTCTAACTTAGAATTCATTCAATTAAATCCCTAATTCCATAATTTTTCCAACATGAACCCTACTTGGAAACATATGAACTCTTGAACTATCAACTTAATTTCATCAAAATCTTGTTTCAAAGCTCCTAAAACATCAAAATTAACTAAAAATGACTTAATTGACTTACCAAATTAACTCCAAGCTTCAAATCCTTAGTTTTCTCTTTTATTTTTCTTTCTCTTTTTCTTTCTCTTTTCTCCCCTGCTTCCCGTTTTCAACTCTGTTTCTATTTCCTTTTGTTTCTTTATTTCTTTAATTCTTTTATACTTTATTATTTTATTAACATAATATAATATTAATATAATATATTAAAATATCTTTTACTTTAATATTAAGTAAATTAATAATTATATAACAAGTGTACATATTTATATTATTATAAATGTCATTATCTAATTTGCTTGTTAAATAAAAATCTCATGATTTAATTAATACAATTAATAATTATAAAATATCTTTATACTTAAATTATAAGTAATTAAATATTTAAATTACAAATGTACCCATACAATTCTTACACATGTATATTTTATTACCATACAATTGTCTTCTATTTAATTTATTTATAATATATTATCAATTAAATAATCATAACAATTTAATATAAAACCATAATAATAATCATTATAATATATAAAACCTAAAAAAAATCTTTGATTTTATTTCACCAATATGCCACCTCATTTGTAGTCAATGGCTTAATTGCCATTTTAATCCATTTTATTTTCTATTGCTTTATAATTAAACTTTTACCCTTTATTCAATTTAATCCTTTTTATTATTTACTCTAAATTAAGCTAAATTCACTTAATTAGATCCTAATTAGACACACCACTAGGCTCATAAATATTTTAATAATTATTTTCGAACTTATTTCACTAAGACGGAGGCCCTATAACTCACTTTTTCAGTGCCCGTGAATTTCAGGTCATTACATCGAAAGTCAAAATAGGCAATGGGAATCTGATTGAAGCCAAAGGCTAGGGCAATATAGTGATCAACGCTGGTTCAAGTAACAAAGTTATTTCAGATGTGCTCTTTGTACCTAACATTGATCAGAACTTATTAAGTGTTGGTCAATTAGTTGAAAAAGGCTACTCACTAGTTTTCAAGAATGGTTCATGTGTTATTGAAGGCTTTCATGGCCAGGAAATGATCATAGTAGGCATGGTAAACAAATGCTTTATGCTTGATGTGAATCAGCTTGAGAATAAGGCTTATATGAGCCTAGCTGATAATGACGGCCTATGGCATAGAAGACTAGGCCATGCTAATTTCAGATCACTTGATCTGTTGCACCAGTTAAATTTGGTAGAGGATATGTCCAAAGTTGAGGCAAGGGAAACTGTTTGTGAAGTTTGTTAGCTTGGTAAACAAGCTAGATTGCCTTTTCCAGTTAACCAGGCATAGAGAGCTCGAGAAAGACTTGAGCTTCTGCACGCTGATGTTTGTGGACCAACGAAGTCCCCTTCTTTGAATGACGTCAAGTACTTTGTGCTGTTCATAGATGATCTGACTAGATTTTACTGGGTTTACTTCTTAAAACAGAAGTCCGAAGTGTTTCATGCCTTTAGTAGATTTAAGGCACTAGTAGAGAATCAGTCAGGTTGCAAGATCAAAACCTTGAAAACTGACAATAGGACTGAATACTTGTCTGAAAGGTTTCAAAAACTTTGTGAGCAGGCAGGGATCCTCCATCAGTTAACCACAGTTTATACTCCACAACAAAATGAAGTTTGTGAAAGAAAAAACAGGACAGTCATGGATATGGCTAGATGTTTGCTATTTCAAAGTAAACTTCCAAGCAAATTTTGGGCTAAGGCTGTTGATATCTCAGTGTATCTACTCAACAAGCTTTCAACTAGAGCTGTGAAGGACAAAACACCTTTTGAAGCCTGGTATGGACTCAAACCATCTGTTTCTCATCTGAAAGTGTTTGGATGTGTGTGTTATGTTCTCATTCCAGCTAAAAGAAGAACCAAGCTAGAGAGAAAGTCTATCCTGGTATATTTGTTGGTTATAGCAGTACCAAGAAGGGCTATAGAGTTTATGATCCCTCAATAAGGAATATTTTGGTGAGTAGAGACATCAGATTTGATGAAGAAAAGGTTTGAAGTTGGGATGGTTCAAATGCAAGTCAGTTTGAAGAAGATCAGTTTGACATCAGCTTAGAGCCAGCTGAAAGTGAACCTGGAAATGCAAACATTGATAATCCTCCTGTGAGAGGCACCAGAACCATTGCAGATATCTACCATAGGTGCAATATTGCAATAGTTGAGCCTTTGAGCTATGAAGAAGCTATAAGGGATAAGTGCTAGAGAAAGGCTATGGAAGTTGAGTTTGATATGATTAAGAAGAATGAGACATGAGACTTGGTTGATAGGACAGACCAGAAGAAAGTTATTGGTGTCAAGTGGGTTTTTAGAGCCAAGTTTAATGCTGATGGCTCATTGAACAAACATAAGGCAAGGCTTGTGGTGAAAGGGTATAGCCAGTAGTATGGCATTGATTTCATGGAGACTTTTGCTCCAGTAGCAAGGCTTGACACAATCAAGCTCCTATTTGCCTTAGCTGCACAGAAACATTGGAAGGTTCACCAGTTAGATGTTAAGTCAGCATTTCCTAATGGCTTTCTCAAGGAGGAGATTTTTATCAAGCAACTAGAAGGTTTTAAGGTCCTAAGACAAGATGACAAGGTTTATAGGCTGGAGAATGCCTTGTATGGCTTGAAAAAGGTGCCAAGAGCCTGGTATGACAGGATAGATACTTACCTGTCTAGGCTCATATTTGAAAAGAGTGTTAGTGAAGCCACACTCTATGTGAAGAGATCAGAAGGTGAAACTTTATTGATTGTATCACTCTATGTAGATAATTTACTTGTGACTGGAAGCAAAGATGAACAGATCAATGAATTCAAAGAGCAAATGCTGGAAGTATTTGACATGACAGACTTGGGAGTCATGACATACTTCCTTGGCATGGAAGTAAATCAATCTGATCAAGGCATTTTTATTAGCCAACAAGCCTTTGCATTGAAGATTCTCAATAGATCATGCATGGCTAATTGTAAATCAGTCAGTACACTAGTGGCACAAGGGAGAAACTGACTAAAAGTGGAAATCAAGACAAGGTCGATGAGAAGGAATATCGAAGCCTAGTAGGTTGCTTGCTTTACTTAACAGCAACTAGGCTTGATGTTATGTTTAGTGTTAATATCCTATCAAGATTCATGCATTGCTGTAATCTGGTTCACTTTAAGGCAGCTAAAAGAATCCTCAGATACAACAAAAGGACTTTGAACTATGGAGTCATGTTTAAGGAAGAGAATGAGCTTAAGCTGACAAGATACTCTGATAGTGATTGAGCTGGCTCTGTAGACGACATGAAGAGCACCTCGGGTTACTTCTTTACCCTTGGCTCAAGAGTATTTTGCTGGAGTTCAAAGAACCAACAAACTGTTGCTCAATCCACAGCTGAAGCAGAGTACATTGCAGCTGCTACAGCAGTGAATCAAGCCATTTGGATTAGAAAATTGCTAAGTGATCTAAATAAAGAACAACTTGACCCTACTGAAATCAAAGTTGATAATCAATCAGCAGTAGCAATAGCCAAAATCCAGTTTTTCATGGCAAGACCAAGCACTTTAAAATTAAGTTTCACTTTGTTCTAAAGGCTGAGCAATCAGGAGAAATCATGCTTGTTCATTGTAGTTCAGAAAATCAGTTAGCTGACATTTTAACTAAGCCACTTGGGGTTACAAGATTTGAGGTCTTAAGAAGCAAGATTGGTGTTTGTTGCATATAGTCCAAGAAGGAGTGTTGAGCATGGGCCTGCAATGCAACATGTGATCAGCAGCTCACCATGCAGACCAGCAATGGAGCAGAACCGAGTGCGGCAGCTAGTTTGATCCATTTTGTTCCTATGAAAGTTAGTTGAGTTTCCTTGTAATTTGTTACTAAAGCCAGTTGGATTAGTTTTTTATTTGTACTTGATGTAATAGCTTAAATGTGAGCTTGCTTTTACTTGTAATTCAAAGATAGTCTTGGATTGTATTAGTGGGAGCAGTTACATTATTAGGTAACTGTCAAATTGGCATGTAAGTTGTAACTCATATATTTTGAATTTTATCAATGAAAATTATAATGTTGTACGGCCATCATCTTTGTTCAAACTCTCATTCTCTTTATTTTTGCTTCAATCTCTTTGTTTTGCTTCTGTTTTGGCTTTGTTATACTACCATTGTTCCAACAAATAACATTTTAGCTATGACAAGGGTAGATAGGAGTGAAATTTGTCTTCTAGGTCTTGCATGTGTCGTGTAGGCCTAAACTCTTCAGCATCTTATCTTTTATTATTTTTACCCATTCAACCCTTACATTAAAAAACGACAGCATTTGTTGGAGATAGGAGTGTCAATCTTTCCTGGAAAGAAGCTATAAAACCTTCTGCACCCTCCACTGCAACTCCAACTGGGTAAGTTACCTGTTTGATCTTTAACTGTTATTTTCTGTTCATAACAGGATTCCTTTTTACCCTTCATTTCTCTTTTGCTTTACTGATAACCAGACCCACATGTTTAACGTAATATGAGGGTTGGTGAGCCACATTAACTTTAATAAAACTGAACCAAATATAACTAAATTTCTTTTCATATGTAAGTGGACTCTTGCTATACTGCCCCTGCAGCTAATGGATCCAAAAATTTGGTGACAAAGAAGGGTCGTGGAGCTGGTGACATGCAAAATCAGCTTGTTAATAGAGCACTGGACGGTATAACTTTTGGTGGAAGGGATGGTAGAAGTGTAATGACCTGAAATTCATGGGCACTGGAAAAGTGAGTTATAAGGCCTCCGTCTTAGTGAAATAAGTTCGAAAATAATTATTAAAAATATTTATGAGCCTAGTGGTGTGTCTAATTAGGATCTAATTAAGTGAATTTAGCTTAATTTAGAGTAAGTAATAAAAAGGATTAAATTGAATAAAGGATAAAAGTTTAATTATAAAGCAATAGAAAATAAAAAGGATTAAAATGGCAATTAAGCCATTGACTACAAATGAGGTGGCATATTGGTGAAATAAAATCAAAGATTTTTTTAGGTTTTATATATTATAATGATTATTATTATGGTTTTATATTAAATTGTTATGATTATTTAATTGATAATATATTATAAATAAATTAAATAGAAGACAATTGTATGGTAATAAAATATACATGTGTAAGAATTGTATGGGTACATTTGTAATTTAAATATTTAATTACTTATAATTTAAGTATAAAGATATTTTATAATTATTAATTGTATTAATTAAATCATGAGATTTTTATTTAATAAGCAAATTAGATAATGACATTTGTAATAATATAAATATGTACACTTGTTATATAATTATTAATTTACTTAATATTAAAGTAAAAGATATTTTAATATATTATATTAATATTATATTATGTTAATAAAATAATAAAGTATAAAAGAATTAAAGAAATAAAGAAACAAAAGGAAATAGAAACAGAGTTGAAAACGGGAAGCAGGGGAGAAAAGAGAAAGAAAAAGGGAAAGAAAAATAAAAGAGAAAACTAAGGATTTGAAGCTTGGAGTTAATTTGGTAAGTCAATTAAGTCATTTTTAGTTAATTTTGATGTTTTAGGAGCTTTGAAACAAGATTTTGATGAAATTAAGTTGATAGTTCAAGAGTTCATATGTTTCCAAGTAGGGTTCATGTTGGAAAAATTATGGAATTAGGGATTTAATTGAATGAATTCTAAGTTAGAATTGATTAAGGGATTAAATTGTAAACTAGGCTATAAGTTTTATGTTGTAGGGACTAAATTGAAGAAATTTCGAAATTAGGGAAATATGCTAGAAATTTTATAGTTAAATATAAGTTTAGACAAAATTTGAATAGAAAAAGAGAGTGAATTGGATTAAGAAAATAATTAAGTTTAGTTAGGATTAAATTGGGAATAAGGTAGGAGTTGTTTAGAAATTTAATTATTTATTATAATTAATGCTGTAAATAATAATGTAAATTACTATTATTTTTGTAGCCAACAAAGAACCGGAAGCATCAGCATCGAAAGGAAAGGAGAAAGTCATCGAGGACTAAAACGGGAGAATTACGATGTGTATTACTATAATTCAAATTTTAATTATTATTGATTGCTGAAATTTTAATTGTTATGTATGGTAAATAAGACTTGAGGTAAGTATGTGAAATCGATATGAATATTGAGTGAAAATGAAAGTGATATAAATTGAATCAAATTGAATTGAATAAGTGAATTATGGAATATGTGATTATTTGAAAAGTGTATTGATTGAAAATAAATAAATTGTGACAAATGTATGGTGTTGATGGTATACACTTGTGTGAAAATTAATTTGTATATGAATTAAGATAATAGATATTTGAATTGAATGAGTATTGAAAATTTTTGTGTAAATGAAATTGAAATTAGAAAAAAAAATAAAATAATACCCTATTAACTTGTCGGACTAGATTCGATACAAATGGCATGCCATTGGATTTGTGATGTGATGAAGAGATTGTAGTTCGGCCGAGAGGATGTTTCTGTTATTATATACTTCGGTTTATCCGAATAGGCATTTAATGCCTTATTGGTGTGTTTGGGAGGACATATTATACCGGTGTGTTATGGAGGATTTACAATATTCCGGGTGTGTTTGGGTTGGACATTCTGGTGTGTTTGGATGGAATCCGCGTATCTGTCATAGTCCGAGCTTTGTTAATAGGGTAAATAATTGAAATGAAATTTTGAAAATGAGATTATTTGTTTTAGCACTATTGAAAAGTACGAGAAAGAATGTATGAACTAAATTATGAATTGAGTTAGTATGAGAAAAATAAATTATGAATTTAAGATTTATGAAGTAAAATAATTTTATATAAAAGTAGTTTAAATAATTATAAAATTTATGGTTGATGTTTGTAATTTATTAATGTTAAATAGTCTTGATTTATAGTAATACCACTGAGTATATCCATACTTAGCGTACGGTTGTTTCCGTGCGCAGGTTAGTAGAAGTCAAGTGTCCCGGCTCAGCATCTAGAACAATCCCGACTCCAACACAAACTTGGTGATGTATATTTTTCTTTTGGGTAAAGGTGGCATGTACATAGGTGTTATTTAGTCACTTGAATATGTATATTACTTTGAGTAGTGAAGGATGAATTATAAAATTTAGATGGTTAAATGAAATGGTAAGGAAAGTACATGATATTTTGATACATGAACATTAAGTTGTTAAATGAATGAAGTTTTTAATCAATTTTGAATGATGCTATGATAGTTATTAAATTAAAATTTTGTTAATAATATAAATATTAGTATATGAATGTGAAATATTGGTGTTGGTTGTTTTGGTTTGAATTTGCAGGAGGTTTAGGTAAAAATAAGCAGAAATGCTGCCGAAATTTTTATAAAAAAAATTGTAATACTCGAACAAGTCCCGTTCTACTTTTAATACGTGTTTGAACTTCGAGAGTTCAAGATAGGGACTTAATTATTATATTATACTATGAAAGTTATATTAATTGTAAATTATTCGTAAGTTGTCTGATATGTCCGGTAATGTCTCATAACCTCGTTCCGGTAACGGTTTGGGGTTAGGGGGTGTTACATTCGAGGCAAAGCTTCTGTCAATGTCTTGGAACAGGCTTTCCATCAGCTGCCATGTGGTGTGTGTAGCCACTATCTACAAGCCAATTGCATTTAACTTTACTTGTGCTTGCAAAGCATGAGGCAGTGAAGACATGCTCCTCTTGAGTTTGAAGATCCTCAGCAGCTTGGGCTAGGATCTGCTGCTGTGCTGGAGCCTTTCTTTTATTCTTGCACACTTTCTCAACATGGCCAAACTGTTTGCAGCTCCTACATTGGATGTCTGGCCTATACCAGTAATATTTCTCCAAATGTGTGGTCTTCTTGCAATGGATACATGGTGGAAACCTCCTCTTGCCTGCATCTCTCCTTGGTTTCTCCCTCTTGTCAAGTCAAGGCTTATTTCCTTTCTGACTTGAACTAGAGCTATCTTTGGCCTTTGCTTGGAAGGCTACTTCAGGATGCTCTTCCTGCCTATTAGCTCTTCTTTGTTCAAGAGCATACAGGGAGTTTATCAGCTTAGACAGTGAAATGGCTGACAAATCTATCGAGTCCTCAAGTGATGAAATCTTTGACTCGAACTTCTTTAGAAGGGTAGTGATGACCTTCTCAACAACTCTGCTTTCATTGAAGTCTTCTCTAAGGAGCCTTATGCTGTTGACAGTGGCCATAATTCTGTTTGAGTATTGCTTTATAGTCTCAGACTCTTTCATCTTCAGATTCTCAAAATCTCTCCTCAAGTTGATCAACTGTTGCTGCCTTGTCTTATCCGACCCCATGAACTCCTCCTTCAGCCTCTCCCATGCTTCCTTGGGTGTATTGCAGGCCATGATTTGAGTGAAGATTACATCAGACACTCCATTCTGCAAGTAAGCCAAGGCTTTGTGCTTCTTTGTACTCTTCTCAGCATGCTGCCTCATTTGACCAATCGTGGGATTAGCCTTCAATAAAGGTGGTTCGAAATCATTCTCAACTACACTCCACAAATCTTGTGCTTGAAGGTATGTCTTCATCTTGACTACTCAAATATGGTAGTTCTCACCAGCAAACACTGGAGGTGGAGGTGGTGTGAAACTCATTTTGTTGAACCAAACTCAACAGCTTCAGATTCTTACTTCTCGTGCTTTTGTTTTCTCAAATGAAACAACCAACAACAGAGGCCCTCAAAGATGATAGGCTCTGATTACCATTTGTTGGAACAATGGCAGTAGAACAAAGCCAAAACAGAAGCAAAACAAAGAGATTGAAGCAAAAACAAAGAGAATGAGAGTTTGAACAAAGATGATGGCCGGACAACATTATAATTTTCATTGATAAAATTCAAAATATATGAGTTACAACTTACATGCCAATTTGACAGTTACCTAATAATGTAACTGCTTCCACTAATACAAGCCAAGACTATCTTTGAATTACAAGTAAAAGCAAGCTCACATTTCAGCTATTACATCAAGTACAAATCAAAAACTAATCCAACTAGCTTTAGTAACAAATTACAAGGAAACTAAACTAAGTTTCATAGGAACAAAATGGATCAAACTAGCTGCTGCACTCGGTTCTGCTCCATTGCTGGTTTGCATGGTGAGCTGCTGGTCACATGTTACATTGCGGGCCAATGCTCAACATTATTGCAGGTCTGCAAACCAGTTGTGGTATTCTGCTTTTGAGTTTTCTACTATCAGAAAACGAAGAGCAAAGTTAATAAGAAAAACTGAAAACAAACTAAAATATGTTTTAAGAACAAACTCACGATGCCATCTTTTGCTTCATCAGATTTAGCTGCTGCCATAGCTTTGTTGTTCTCAGCCATTGCTAGAGTTAACTTCTTCATGGTGGCCCTAGTTAGGTCTTCAACACTACTCAATCATGACCAACATTCACTAGAAAGTTAGTAAGGACGATATAAAAGAAGCATTTAGAACAGTACTGACAACAATGCAACTGAGGATGAAAGGTCTGGGGACATTTCAAATTTTCCTTTCCATTGGAGCACTCTAGGGCCTAGGCTTATATGTGAAGTTGGGGCACAGCCAACCTGGACCTCTACGTTGAAGTTAAACAATGGATTACAATCATAACTTAGGCAACCATTAAGCAGTTGCTTGTTCCTCAACAAATTGTACAACTTTGTTCGGTAGATCTTTTTGTTTTTTCTACAAAAATAGGAGTCATACAATAATATATCAAACAATTCTTTGATTCAACATAATATTGTTTTTAAGGACTTGTTCAAAACTGGGAACAAAATGGGAGTAGGGAAGAAACAGCTTATTGGCAATGCCTGTCTAATCTACTTCATCTAGTGAATAGTGTTAGCTAAATAGCTCACAACAGATTTCATTGATAGAAGTACCTTTTGCTCAATTTCTGTTCACACCCACAGCAGGATATTTCAAGATAAAAAGAAAACAAAGAATGTCTTCAACAAGATCAATTTATTGGTCTGTACATACACAGATAAACAAATTAGGATTGGTATACAATCATAGAAAAGTTAAGGAAGAAGAAAAACATAGTTTTCTTTTTTTTTTTAATGTATAGCTTAAGGGAGAAGAGAGGCCAATTTATCTTTCAGTGAAGTCCTTATAATGCTCTGAGAAGTCTTCCCCAAGCCTATCTGATGGTTGACCAGTCACAATCTAGTAACCTCATAGACTATTTGTGGCATTGGGAGCCTATGTGGCAATAAAATTCAAATAAAAACTTCAGAAAATAAATTTATGCAACAAGTGAACAAGATAGTGAAGGGGAAAAAACACCTTGTGAGAAAAATGATGAAAGACAAATAGCAAGCATTCAACGTAGGTAAAGTTTGTTTCTTCCCCCCGTCTTCCTCCTAGGCATGTACTTCTGAGAAAGGGAAGCAAAAAGAGTTATAAACAAACTGAGATGGTATAGATATAAACATCTATGAGATAAATATTATCAGAAAACTCCAACTAAACAAGATACGATAAGAATATGCATTCTGATACCTTTAAAAGCTGAACAATAAAGGGAGAATCTGACGTGAATCCTGTGGTGTGGTGTTGTGTAAGGCAAAATTTCTGCTAAAGCTTTGAGCAAATCTAGCTTTCATTCCTCCTGGAGCTGTAAGGCACAGACATTATGAAATATAGTCATTCCTGTACACAGTACTAGCTATAAGGTAGAACAAATAGAGGCTCATGCGAGATTATTCAGAAAAGAGTTCCTCAAGAATTTATTGCAAGGAGAATTTCTGATTTTCATGGAGCATACAGAAATACAAAAATGCCAAGAGACATCGTATTTAAGAAACATTTCTAGAGTTCCCAAGGCATTAGTATTTTCAATTTTTTCTTACTGAGTGGATGTTAGTATATATTAAGGCGTTCAGATATTTTATACATGCAGCTGATATTATGGACCATGAGCAGCTTCCCAGCAAACTCTATTGCCATTCAGAATTAAGTTGGAAGTTGGAACTATATAACATGCAACTTTTGCACTACCACTTCCATAGCTTCCAGAATCAATCAGCAAGAAGCTAAATAGAAAAAACAAACCTACTTGTGAAATCAGATCAATCCCAATTTCAGAAGATCTGATCAACTAAAAGCCAAAAGGTACCAAGGCAAATAAGGAATTCAACAACTTCAAATAGAAAAAAGACATATGCCCAGGCTCTGGAGCTCAAAGAAACTTTTAAGATTCATCCACATCCATGACAACGTTTCAAACCTTCATAACCACTAAGGACTAGAAAATTAGCCATGAGAACTTTTCATTCTGTATCAGAAAAACAGTGCTAACTGTAAAGAAGAACGAACTAGAAGTCTAGAATAAATGTAAATTAACTGGACTGATATCAAGGTTCATACAAAATGAGCCTCAGCTACACGTGTTGCAATACTTGACGCAAGAAATGTGGTATTTCACCTCATCGAAAACAGGTATAATGTGCTTGTTCAAGTAGTAGAGGATATTGCTGCCAGTTGCACCCCGCAGTAAAATTATTTAACGGTAAGAGACAATTAACCTATCAATATGATCCGCATCTGAAACCTATACCAAAAACCATGTGAAAAGTTATAAGGTTCAAAATAATGGCAGTGTAATGCTACATAAAGGAGACAATCTTGAACAGTAAAACTATTTTTTAACTTTTATGGTCCACATCCTTTCACCTTTCACCACTATTCAGCAAATAAGCACTAACATCAAATCGAGCATCTAAATCAGCCTGCCCTTCAATTATTCCAATTAGTTCCTGCAAGCGTTCAGGAGGAGCTTTCCCCCCAAATATGCTCAAACTTTTTGTTAAAAGCGAATGCAACTTCTAGATAAAATAAGAGATATTACTTTGGAAAGATTCTAGAATATAAAATAAACAAATAGGACTAGATATTCTAGATGAACAATTTAACCATTCGATATTTGTAAAATCAATGGTAATGATGTTGACATGAGTAAACAATCCAAGGACCATTAAACTCTATAAATAGGGGTAGGAGTTTTCATTCTTGCTATGATGTAAGAGCGAGCCATAAGCAAGAGAGTGTAAGAGGTAGAGGTAGAGGTAGAGAAGAGTAGTGAGCTAAGAGTGTGTTATATTGTAAATCTCGGGTAAGCATTAGGTTTCTAAGTACTTAGTGCACTTGAAATGACTTTAATATATAGTCAGTTCTACCACCTGAATGATTAATGGTCGACTTTGCCACCCAAGTATTATAGCGCATTAAAAAGTTAGAAAAAGGTTAACCGACTTTATAGAGTTAGTGTAACATCTTCTATAACTCTGTAATAGAATTAAATACAATTTATATTGCATCTTCCACAGCAAGTTTTGTAAGTTTGTAGTTCATGCTTCACAGGTAGATAACTTTTACTCGATGATTGAAGAGAACTTAGCTCACAATACATAAATGAATACAATCTGATATATAAAGAGAATGGTTATTTAGTCACTTGAATATGTATATTGTTTTGAGTAGTGAAGGATGAATTATAAGATTTAGATGGTTAAATGAAATGGTAAGGAAAGTACATGATATTTTGATGCATGGACATTAAGTTGTTAAATGAATGAAGTTTATAATCAATTTTGAATGATGCTATGATAGTTATTAAGTTAAAATTATGTTAATGATATAAATATTAGTTATATGAATGTGAAATATTGGTGTTGGTTGTTTTGGTTTGAATTTGCAGGAGGTTTAGGTAAAAATAAGCAGAAATGCTGCCGAAATTTAAAAAAAAAATTGGAATACTCGAACAAGTCCCGTTCTACTTTTAATACGTGTTTGAACTTCGAGAGTTCAAGATAGGGACTTAATTATTATATTATACTATGAAATTTATATTAATTGTAAATTATTCGTAAGTTGTCTGATATATCCGGTAATGCCTCATAACCTCGTTCCGATAACGGTTTGGGGTTAGGGGGTGTTACAAGAAGAGGCAGGGGGAGGAGTTGGGGTTGGGCAGGACGTCGAAGAGGAAGAGGCTACCTGTAGTTTGATGCGTTAAACAGAGTTCAATGACGGCTAAATTTGTAGAACCTTTTTGTATCCGAAGAATACGAAGAGGAGCCATGGATGTGTTAAAACTGTCTTTCTTTTAGAACAAGTTTTGTTTGATACTGGATGCTAACGAGTGTCTAGATTCATTGTGGACAACAACAGCCATTGTTTTCCTGAGATTGATTTAGAGTTAATTTCTTAAGGTGAATTAGTCAGACCTTATGATGTAGAAGGTGACCGGTACATTCTAATTTCAAGCCTGAAAAGTAGTTACATTCTAATTTCTTACGGGTGAATTGAGAATGATAAGCAAAGTACTTCATTTAGTTATACAACAGAGAAATCGAGGCTCAGTTTACAATTAGCTAGCTATATGGTGTTACTGAGAGAGGTCCATTATTACACAAGGATTAATTAATATTTCAGGGAACCAAGCTATGAATAAAAACTCAAGCAATGATGGATCATTTGTAATACCCCATACCTGTACTTGAGACCGGGATAGGATATGAGGCATTACCGAGATTTTCAGAATAATTTCAATTAATTTATATTATTTAGTATTTATTTTCATGTTTCATATAACATCCTTTTCATATATTCAATTCAAAATATCATATAAAATACGATACAATACTTAAATTGTCATATTTACATGCTCATTCAGGATTTACAAACCTACCTGACTAAATTGTAGAAATACCAAGATTTAGGGGCATATTGGTAATTTACCATTTTTCCAAATTTCACTCGATCTTAAATTGATAATTTCATTCAATTTATTAATTTAGATAATAAAACAATTCATTCCCTTCAATTTAGTCATTTTTAACATTTTTACAAAATTTGCCCCCTAAAGTTTTACTTTTATTCAATTTAGTCCAGAGCTTAAAACATGCAACTTAGCCATGCTAACTGAATATTCATATATATTTTCCTCCTCCTCCTCTCCATTCCACATCCTTAATGTATATAACACACTTGTAAGTAACATTATCTATAAATTTTATTATTTACTTTTATGGATATTCAAGCTGTCCATCTGTGTCATAGTCACTAAATTATTTATATCTGGAGCTATAAAACTCAAAATTAAGATACACTAATTTTCCCTGAAACTAGACTCATATATATTTTTACCATAAAATTTTAAGAATTTTTTATTTATCCAATAAGTACAGTTTATTCTTTAAATTTATCCCTGTTCTGATGTCTGACAGTTTCAACGCTTCTTCACTAAAAATTAATTATCTCACATTAAAAAACTCGGATAATATTCCCGTTGATTTCTCCTAAAAATAGACTCATTATGGATTCTAAAAATATAACTTTAAGTCTCTAATTATTTTTATCCAATTTTTGGTGATTTTCCAAAGTCAGAACAGGGGAACCCGAATTCATTCTGGCCTTGTCTTACAAAATTCATTATATCTCATAATTTATAATTCAATTGCTTATACCGTTTCTTCTATAAGAAACTAGACTCAATAAGATTTAATTCCATATTTTATTCATCCTTTAATTCAATTTCTAAAATTTTTGGTGATTTTTCAAACTTAGACTACTGCTGCTGTCTAAAATAGTCTTAGTGCAAAATGTTGATTTTCTACTTTTAATTTCAATTTAATCCTAACTAAATTCACTTACTTTTTTTTATCTTAATTCATACTTTATTTCTACTCAATTTTTAACCAAACTTAGACATAATTATCTATTTTTCATCATAAAATTATAATTTCAAAATTCTTTCAATTTAGTCCTTAAAGCATAAAACTTATGAATCACTTTACAATTCAATCCTTATTTCATTTCTAACTTGAATTTCTATCAATTTAGCTCTTAATTCATCATTTTACTCAACATGAACATTATCTAGAGATCTAATAACTTTCAAAATATCAACTTAATTTCATCAAAATCTTGTTCCAAAACTTCTAAAACATCAAAATTAAGTAAAAATGACTAAATTGACTTACCTATTAAACTTCCAAGCTTCAAACCTTCAATTTTCTCTTTTCTTCTTTCTTTTCTCTTTTTCTTTCTTCCTTCCCCTGTTTCGTTCCACATTCTGTTTCTTTTCATTCTAATTCTTTCTTTTTATTTCCTCATATATGTGTATTACAAGTGTATGTATACTATTGGTACACATATAAATTATTTTTACCATACACTTGTCTTATATTTAATTTATTTATCAAATAATATCAATTAAATAATAATAAATACATTAATTATTTACTTAAATAATAAGTGAATATATACATGTATTACAAATGTATATATTATATTAATTACACATGTATTTTATTTTTGCCATACACTTGGCACTCCTTTTTGGCTTATTTGCCTTTTTAGTTTCTTTACTTTTCTTTATTCTATAATTAAAATTTCACTCTTCATTTAATTTAATCATTTTATCTAATTATCCTTAATTAAGCTAAATTAACTTAATTAAACTCTAATTAATCACTTATTTTATTTTGTAAATATTTTTAAATAAACATTTACGAATCCACTTTTCCATAAACAGAGATCCGAAATTATACCTTTTTCAGTATCGGTAAATTCGAGTCATTACATCCTTGGTCAATTCTGAGTTTGCAGTGGCATTTCAATCTCAGTTTCTGCTGGTGATGATGTGCCATCGAGATTATCCATGTTAGTGTGACCAGAATCTAAGGTTGAAGGGCTCCTCCATTCATTGATATCTGGTTATAGATCAGGAGCTACCGAAGCTTCCCATTGAACTAAAACCACATCTCCCAGATAAAAGTATTTGGCAACTTGAATTGCCTTGATCCAAACACTCTCATCTACATTGTCCACTCGGTGACGGTAATATTTCTTTAGCAAGCGCATGGAGAAGAATAGAAAACAAAGGGTGGATGTAGCTCCAGATATAAGGTAAAGACCCCAGAAACTGCGGATGCTCAAGCTATCAGTTGTACTGCTGTCGGTTACATCGGCTGAACACTCCAGCGAAGGAGAAAACCATTCCTTTTCCAGTGACAACAGAAATCCATTTTCAGAGAACTGTAAAATGGCTCTTGAAAAATCTTTGGCTATCGGAGAACCTTTCTGAAATACCTGCATACAGAATTCCAGGAAAGAAGAAAACCCTTGAACAAGTTTAATTAATAGCTAAGGTACAACTAGGAGCAAGAAGAAAGGACTATTCTACAATTCTACGAGGGAGGAGTTCGACGTCAATATTCAAAGCATGTATGTGTACGTAGGTGGGCTTCTTCAGAGTTCAGTATATATCTTCCAAGTGCAACACATTTGGAGATTCTAGTTCATTCTTAGTAATTTAAAAAAACAAAAAAACTTTTCCTAGTAATTTCTTGTTGAAACTGGAACATGCCATATTAAGTTATGGTAATAATATTATGTACTCACAAAGCCTAAACCGCCAAATCGGTATGTAGGTGTGGAAGTGGTAAATTGCTTGCAGTAATGACTGAGGAAAACTTTGCCATAAGGTAGTTCAAGAAAGGCAGCAGCAATGCGGTGGCTTTTGAATTCCCCTTCATACTTATATTCACTGCTGACGTTCTCAATATTATAACTTTTAAAATTAAGAACCTTCTCCAAGTATGTCCTTACAAATGAATCTCCATCACACCTAATTTTCAAGTTGGCCCTCTTTAGCAATTCAATATCTGTAACATTTGGTCCCAATCGTTTGACCGTCAGTATTGATGTTAGGCTAGCGGTGTAGCTTGAGTTTAAGACCAGCACAACGAAGAGCCACACTACGACCACCATTCGAATGAGGTTACTATAAACCTTCTCTCCTGCACAAGTCATTGTCAAAAAATAAACATATATGAATGAATGAATAATTGGTTTTTAAGGCTGAATTCCATCCAGAAACAACAGCCTTAATGTAGGGACCATTCATTTATTGGATCTTTGAATTTTATGCCATGTAGCTTTCCCTCAATTCTCACATTAATACTCGTCAAGAGTTCTTGGTATGGCAGTGAAACTTACTGTGAGCAAAGAAAAGGGAGGAGAAAGCGAACCAAATTGCAGTTCCAATCTGATGGTTCCAGGGACCTCTGAACTCAGGGTTGGACTGGTGCTCCAACACCCAAACTATGAACATGGTGTAGATTAAGATGGCGGCAGTGACCAACCACATTTCGATGGTGAAAGGTTTCACGAAAATCCATGCCGAGTCCTCCGACTTTGCTGGAACTATCATGGACAACCCTGACTCTGCATATGGCTGAGTAAATTCCACATGATCTGCTCTATCAGCTAGTATCGTTATGTCACCGATAGCAGCGTCATAAGTCTTCCATTGATTTTGGTACACAAGAAAAAAACAAACAAAAACCTCATAAGAGACAAAATTATAGAAATAAGAAAACAAAAACGAGAATCCTAATCGTTGTGGTTATTCTCATTAATTTTCTTCACCACACAGGTGTCAAGAAGACCGAGTCCAAATTACACATCTTATCTATGAAATTTCAAGTATAATTCAATTATTAAAAGAAAAATGAAGGATAGAAGGTTTGTTTTCATTTGCAGTAGAGATCCTTAATGAGAAGCATGAATTGAAAAATAAAGAGCTATTACCTTGTTGTAGACTTTGTTAACAAGTTCATCATATGTGCCATTGTGGGGATCAAAATGGTAAGGTAGATGATAACCTAGCACCTTAAGAACTTCATAGAAAAGTTTAATGCAGAAACCATCATAGTTCTTTACGCCTGGAAGTTTACCATCGACTACCTTTACAAATTTCTCAAATGAGGTTATTGCTGGAACTCCAATAATCAAAGGCTTTTCATCTGTGGGTATTGCCCATCCTTTTGGAACAAGCTTTGAATCACCAGGCCAATTGACTCAACCACCCAAATCTTGAGATATTTCACCAACATAACCAGTTTCGTTCTTCACTCCAGGATTTCTTGAGAACCCAATCCCTGGCAACCAGAAATCCAACTCTTTGTACCTTTTTCCAACCACGTTTACAATCCTCAGTATAGGATCATACGACAGCTGTTCTTCTTCGAAACATACTTCACCACTTGCACCAGTAAAATTGCTTGAAAGTATCTTTTTCAACAATTTTTTTGGACTCTTTCCATCACTTTTCAGTTTCTCCATAGCTTGCGTGATGATTCCAATGCTATCATAGGCACGTAAGGCGTTAATACCTGGTTGGGAATTATCTTCCTCATGATATTTATTTCTGAAAGTTGTCCGGAAATTGGTATAAAACTTCTTGTATAGACTAGTTTCCTCAGAATAGTAGGTCTTGATTCCTAAAGTACCTTCCATTGACGAAATCACTGAACTGTTAAAAGAGTCGAGGTAACTCGAGATGGTCTCTGTAACTATCCAAACTGAGTCTTTTCCCACAAGTCCACTCTTTTTAGCCTCTTCAAACAAATGTATCGTCATTGAGAAGGATGAGTGAAGAATAAAAAAAACCTGAGATTGTTTCTTCTGTAGCTTCTTCAACAACTCATGGACAGCAACATTCGGATTAGTCACAGAAGAAAATGGAGGAAGAACCAATCGAAATTCAACCTCCGAACCCACATCTTGAAGCGCCTCAGGTAAAAGAGCTAACTTCCCAGATTCACTACCAAAGACATCGTCTTCATAAATAACTATAACCCTTTTCCAGTTGAATAGACCAATGATAGCTGCAATGCATTTCATCTTTTTGGAATCTTCGTTAGCCATTCTTACCAAGAAGGGCCAGCGAGTGGTTGCTAATGGCGGTGTGATGGCCGGTGCTGCAAAAGAAAAAACTGGAACTTGAGCTCGGCTACCAATATCACCGACCACAACTGCTTCTTCCCATGTCTCCAGGCCAATGATCACTTCAACTTCTTGTTCTTTAATCAACTTCCGAGCTGTTATCAATATGATTATTCAGAGTTCAGACCAACACAAAAGGAAGCAGAATTTATTCAGATAAAACAATGACTAACCAACAGTAGCAGCTAGGAGGGGATTTCTTCCAGAGTCTTGAATGTGGAGGGAGAGCTTGTGGTTGTTTGAATCATTGTTATTGAAACTTTGAGCAGCAACATCCAATGCAGTTTTCTCTTCTCTACCAGTACGCGAATTAATATCGATGATTGCGCCAATCTTAATAAGCTTGTTAGCGTTCGTGGTCTCCTCCCCGTTGGATAAAACAAGAAGGCATATGAAGACAAAAAAGAAAAGCCAAAGCTTCAAAACTCTACTGGCAAAAAAGATGCAGCGAGGGCGAGGGTTTTGGGCTTTGGCGTGATAGCAAAATGAATTGTCCATGTTGATAAACAACTCATAAAATATAAACGAAATAATAACTAATGAAGGAAAAAGCTTATTAAAAAGTGTTGTTCCAATAGGGTCGGAAGCGTGTAAATTATTGTACTAAAAAATCACACAAAGTTCAATTCCCAGGGAAGAGAGGTGGATCACAAGGATCTCTTAAATACCAAGTCTTTCCTTAGTCAGAATATTCCTTCTAACGTAAATTAATAGCACAATTAAATACTACTATTATACCCTCAAATATTGAAAGAAAAATAGGACAAAAAGAACATAAGAGTTTTAACGAGGTTCGGTAAATTATACCTACATCCTCGGGCACTAACACCAGATGATAACTTTACTATCTTCAAAGTATTACAAACAAATAGAATTCCTTAAGAATTCTCAAATGGGAGAAGAGAGAAAACTAAGAGAGAAAGATTGGTTGGGATGGTTGAAATGAGAAATGGTTAGGCCTATTTATAGTTGAGGTTCAAGGACTAACTTGCAAATGGCCTAAAAATTAGGGACCAAAATTGCAATTATCCCATTCAACTTTAAACAACTTGCCTATCATTTTTTTTCTTTCGGTGCCACTTGCACCTCTCATTTTTGACTTTTCAACCCATTTTTAATTTGACTTATCAACAATCTCCACCTTGAAATTTGATTAGGATAATCACATCTTCACACACTTCCTTCATCTCCCCAAATTCGATAAAGCTATCTTTTGTAGTGCCTCCAAATGCGCTCTCGAGCGCCATACACCTAAAGGTGCTCAAATTATCAGGATGTTAATCAAGTTCAAACAATGATTAAACTTGATTGTTGTTACCACCTTGGTCATCATATCTGCGGGATTATCTGCTGTCGGAATCTTCTGAAGTAGAATTTTTCCTTTTTCAAAGACTTCCCGCACAAAGTGATATCTTACGTAGATATGCTTGGTTCTTGAATGATAGACTTGATTTTTCGCTAAATGAATAGCACTCTGACTGTCACAATATAGACTAATGTGACTTTGAACAACTCCCAAGTCTTTCAATAATCCATTAAGCCAAATAGCCTCCTTAACAGCTTCTGTAACTGCCATATATTCTGCCTCTGTAGTAGACACAGCTACTGTAGACTGTAAGGTAGACTTCCAACTCACTGGGGCTTTCGCAAGAGTAAACAGATACCCCGTAGTTGAACGACGTTTATCTAAATCACCAGCAAAGTCGGAATCAACATATCCAACTACAAACTGACCCAGTGCTTTATCCTGTTCAAAAATTAAACCAACATCTACGGTTTTTCGAAGATACCGTAGAATCCATTTCACAGCTTGCCAATGTCCTTTTCCAGGATCATGCATATACCTGCTCACAACTCCAACAGCTTGTGAAATTTCAGGCCTCGTACACACCATCGTATACATCAAACTCCCAACTGCATTAGCATATGGGACTTTCGCCATATATTCTCTTTCATCTTCAGTCTTCGGAGATAATTGAGCACTAAGTTTCAAATGAGAAGCAAGTGGGGTACTTACATGTTTTGTGTTTTCATTTACACCAAAACATTGTAATACCTTTTTCAGATATTGCTTCTGATTTAAACAGAGCTTGCCTCTCGGTCTATCTCTACTTATCTCCATGCCGAGAATCTTCTTGGCCTCACCTAGATCTTTCATCTCGAACTCTTGATTCAACTGAGCCTTCAGCTTATCTATCTCATTTTGGCTCTTGGAAGCGATTAACATATCATCAACATACAAGAGTAGATAAATGAAAGATCCGTCATACAGCTTCTGCAAATATACACAATTGTCATATTTGCTTCTTGTGTACTTCTGCCTTCTCATAAAGCTATCAAATCGCTTGTACCACTGCCTCGGGGATTGCTTCAATCCATATAGCGATTTGTTAAGCTTACAAACCCAATTTCTACCACCAGCATCTGTGTATCCTTCTAGCTGAGTCATATAGATCTCCTCTTCTAACTCACCATGCAAGAAAGCCGTCTTAACATCAAGTTGAGCTAGCTCCAAATTCAACTGTGCTACCAAGGCCAACAAAATTCTAATGGAGGAATGCTTCACAACAGGGGAAAATACATCATTGTAGTCAATTCCCTCCTTCTGAGCGTAGCCTTTAGCTACCAATCTTGCCTTGTAGCGAATATCCTTCTTGCTAGGAGATCCATCTTTCTTTGCGAATACCCACTTGCATCCGATTGCCCTTTTACCTTTCGGTAATTGCGCCAATTCCCAAGTATTATTCTTCAGGAGAGACTGCATTTCTTCATCCATGGCGCTTTTCCATTTATCACTTTCTAAGCTTTGCATTGCTTCTTGATAAGTGATAGGAATATCATCAACAACGGGAAGGGCGTAGGCCACCATATCAGTAAATCGAGCAGGTTTACGAATTTCTCTCCGTGGCCTTGCAACTGCAACTGGTTCTGGTGTACTTAGTGGTTCTTGGGTCAAAACCTCTTCAACCTCTAATTCCTCCATTGTGGCTGGAGAATTAGACTTATTAACTGGGCAAATCCCCATCTGCTCAAACTCCACCTGTTTTGGAGTACACTCCACCTGCTGTGGAGTATTGCTCGTCTGAATATCTTTATCTGCTACCTTTTTCAATGTGGCAGATTCATCAAAGGTAACATCTCTGCTACAGATCATTTTCTTTGTGCTTAAGCACCAAAGACGAAATCCCTTCACTCCAGAAGTGATTCCCATAAAGAGAGCTTTCTTTGCCCTCGGATCTAACTTTGACTCCTTCACATGGTAATATGCAGTGGATCCAAACACATGTAAGGAATCATAATCTGTAGCCGGTTTTCCAGACCATACTTCCATAGAAGTTTTTCTTTCTAATGCAGATGATGGCAAACGATTAACAAGATGGCCAGCGTATGTCACAGCCTCAGCCCAAAATTGCTTGCCCAACCCAGCATTGGACAACATACATCGAACTTTCTCCAGCAATGTTCGATTCATACGCTCTGCCAATCCATTCTGCTGTGGTGTATCCCTAACTGTGAAGTGTCGAACAATACCATACTCTTGGCACACATCGAAGAACGGATCACTTTTATATTCCCCTCCATTGTCCGTCCTAAGCCGCTTGATTTTCTTGCCAGTCTGGTTTTCAATCATAGTTTTCCATTTAAGAAAAACTCTAAGCACTTCATCCTTAGTTCTTATGGTATACACCCAAACTCTTCTGGAAAAGTCATTAACAAAAGTAACAAAGTAGTGTTTTCCTCCCAATGAAGGTGTCTTGGAAGGCCCCCACACATCTGAGTGAACATATTCCAAAATACCTTTTGTATTATGGATAGCAGTACCGAATTTCACTCTCTTTTGCATTCCCAGAACACAATGCTCGCAAAATTTTAATTTGCAAGCCTTTGCACCTTTCAACAATCCTTGCTTTGCCAGAATTTGTAAGGATTTTTCGCTGGCATGTCCCAACTTCATATGCCACAACTGTATTGAGTCCAATTCTTTGTTGCCGGAAGCTGCAGCGACTGCTCCAATAACTGTACTACCTTGGTAGTAATACAAGTTATTTTTCCTGATACCCTTCAATATCACAAGTGCGCCAGATGTCACTTTCAAAACCCCATCTCTCATAGTAACAACTGAACCATTGGATTCCAAGGCTCCCAATGAGATGAGATTTTTCTTCAAACTGGGCACGTACCGAACATCAGTCAGAACTCTGGTTGATCCATCTTTATTCTTTAATTGGATTGAACCTATCCCAACAGTTTTGCAGGCATTGTCATTGCCCATATAAACAACTCCTCCATTTAGTTCTACTAAATCAGAGAACCACTCCCGATTAGGGGACATATGATAGGTACAACCCGAATCCAATATCCACTCATCTGAATGGAACGACGATGATGATGCAACCAGTGATAGTTCAGAGTCACTAGTATCATGCTTAGCAACACAAACATCTACAGCAGCTTTTCCCTTATTCTTCAGCTTTGGACAATTTTTCTTCCAGTGGCCTTTCTCATGACAAAAAGCACATTCATCTTTCCCGAGTCTGGACTTTGACTTTGATCTCCCCTTTTGAGTTTTCTTCCGAGTGTATGAACGACCTCGGACTACTAAAGCTTCTGTATCTCTAATTGAGTTTTTCTGTTTGTCCTTCTTTCTCTGTTCATAACTGTATAAGGCCGCACAGACTTCGCTCAGAGATATATCACTCCTGCCATGAAGTAGAGTAGTTTCTAGGAACTCAAACTCCTCAGGAAGTGACCCCAACAGCATCAAAGCCAAATCTTCATCTTTGAATGTCTCATCCATATTCAGCAAATCAGTGACTAACTGATTAAATTTGGTGATGTGATCATTCATTGTGGTACTTGGGACGTATGTGAAGCGAAACAGTCTTTTCTTCAAGTGGAGCTTATTTTAACTGTTTTTCTTCAAAAAAATTTCTTCAAGTGCCACCCACAACTTATTTGCAGAAGTCTTCTTTGAAAAAGCATACCTCTGCTCTCGAGAAAGGCATGATCGAATTGTGCCACATGCCAACCGATTGATCGCCTTCCAATCTTTCTCCTGTACATCATCTGGTTTCTCTTCATCAATGGCAATGTCTAGACCCTGCTGAAAAAGGGCATCTAGAACCTCACTTTGCCACATACCAAAATGACCCGTGCCATCAAAGATCTCCACGGCCAATCTTGCATTTGCAATTGTCGGTCTTGTCCACATGGACGATGTTGAAGCTCCTACACCGACTGTTTTCTCCATAATCTTTCAATATACTTAAGGAAATCTTTTATGATGTGGAAGATTAGTTTAAACTGCAACCACAGAGCATACTACGATTAACCTTCGGCTCTGATACCACTTGTTGTTCCAATAGGGTCGGAAGGGTGTAAATTATTGTACTAAAAAATCACATAAAGTTCAATTCCCAGGGAAGAGAGGTGGATCACAAGGATCTCTTAAATACCAAGTCTTTCCTTAGTCAGAATATTCCTTCTAACGTAATTTAATAGCACAATTAAATACTACTATTATACCCTCAAATATTGAAAGAAAAATAGGACAAAAAGAACATAAGAGTTTTAACGAGGTTCGGTAAATTATACCTACGTCCTCGGGCACTAACACCAGATGATAACTTTACTATCTTCAAAGTATTACAAACAAATAGAATTCCTTAAGAATTCTCAAATGGGAGAAGAGAGAAAACTAAGAGAGAAAGATTGGTTGGGATGGTTGAAATGAGAAATGGTTAGGCCTATTTATAGTTGAGGTTCAGGGACTAACTTGCAAATGGCCTAAAAATTAGGGACCAAAATTGCAATTATCCCATTCAACTTTAAACAACTTGCCTATCATTTTTTTTTCTTTCGGTGCCACTTGCACCTCTCATTTTTGACTTTTCAACCCCTTTTTAATTTGACTTATCAACAAAAAGTATATATGATAATATGATATATGTAAGGCCGTCTGAACTATCAAAAGCCTTTAAGCGTAAAAGTTGAATGTTAATATTCAGCCTTTATTGGACTTGGTCTGCCAAGAAAAGACGAGCATATTTCAACTCCATTTAACATATGTAAAGAACGTGACAATTACTACGAAGAAAAATTGTATACATTTCAATTATATTGAGGAAAAGTCAACGTACTTATTTACCTTGAATCACCACCGAATATACTACATCTGCTTGTATGTCTTAATCATTGAAGAAAATTTATAGCCATGTTTTCCCGTCTGGTTGATTAACTCATGCGGATTAAGTTTAAGTCACGTTAATTGTAATATTGTTAGGTTTTATTCTCTTCTTATAAATTATAAAAAAATGACTTTTTTCTTGGAATATATCATATCTTCATCAAGTTCTTTTGGTCCAGTAAAATAAAAACGCTCTCAAACTTAACGTTGACGGATTTGCTTTGAGTAAATTTTTTGATAACACTTATTGCAGTAAGATTAACTAGAAACATATGAAGTGTATGATTAACCCAATAACAAAAGTTTTGTAAGAAGACTGAAGCTAACTACTATAAGATAAAATATCTTTTTTCTAAAAAGATTTGAAATTATTATATGTTCGATGTCCAATATTAAAATAATTTCAAAGGTTTCCTTTGATTTTGTCCGCGTCAACATACAATTTGAAATACCTTAACTCTTTTGAATTAGGTCCGGATCAATAGCAATGATTCAAAGAACACTTATTAATAATAGGTTGAGGGAATTTTAAAAATAACTATTGGGAGTAAAAAAAAACCAAAGTGCTCCTATTTATAGTGTCTCAGTAATAAAAGTTAGGGTGTTTACAGTTCAATTAAAATTGAATTAACCGACCAAATCGATCTAATTCAGTTAATCAGTCGGTGGCCGAATTTAGTTTGGTCGGAACTCGGTTAATGATTTTTTGGAATTTCAGTTATCGAGTGATTCAGTTCGAAACCGGATAATTAACTTAATTAACCAATTAGTTGAAATAAATAATATATATAATATATAATATAGTGTTTTGTTGTTAACTTTCAATACTTACGTGGTGTTTCTAATTTATTATTTGTTGTTTTCATTTTTATTTAAAGTTTTTGAACTATTTAAAAAAATGAACATTAGCAATGTATTTTTTATATGTTTTATACTTATTTTAACTAAAAGAAAAAACATATAAGTTTCAATTAATTCGGCTAACCTACTGAATTAATCGAAATATTTTAGTTCTGTTAATGTATTTAAAAAAAAACTTTAGTGCGATTAACGATTAAAGATTTTTATATTTCAAGTAATTCAGTTAATAGTAATTCAATTCAAGTATTAACCGAACTGGCCGTTTAAACACCCATAATAAAAGTTACAAAAGTGACAATTAAAAAGGGTAATAAATGATATTTTCAGTTATAAAGAAATTATGATTTTTTTATTAATAAAAAATTTTATTGGTAATAGTGAATAGTAAATTGAAGTGTGAATAAGAACTACTATGTTTCTAAAAGAAAAAAAAAACACCCAATATTATAGAAAAATGTTAAAGGGAAACCTTTTAATTGCCTCCATCTCTATGATCCACCAAATTAAGCTCCTTATCATATACCAAGGTTAGTTTCACTTCAAAGTTGATAAAGTAATACCATGTGAAACTCTTTTATGAAACATCTTTAGGAATGCAAAGCATGTATTGTTTATAAATAAGAATTGTTTCAAACATGAGTTTCTCTCTTAGAAGAGTTTGTTTTTAATAATGGCTCTTATAATAAAAATACAATCATTCTAAATAGAATTTTTTTCAAATAACAATTGTTTTGAACATAATTATTCTTAAAACGCAATTATTATAAACAATAGTCATTTCGAGTATTAATTATTCTCAACAGCAAGTATTCTCAAATGATTATTATTTCTAAATTAGAATCCTAATTTGAACTTAGACAATTGTAGTTATGAAATTATTCTTTTAAAACAGAAAAATAAGTGAAATTATGTTGTTACATGTTCCGAGTTAATTTTTTTATTAAAACATTAGAAATATAATTTCTAAAACATGAATTTTTTTAAAAAAAAATTAGTTTACATTATTTTTTCTAAATGTATTTGTATAGCAACACCAGCTATGGCAGAATTTTTATCCGTCAAAGAAGCACTGTTTGTCTATCCGACTTTAACGTGAAAGAGTTCTCATAAATTTATTGATGGAGAGTGACAGTCAAATAGTGCCAAACTCGATTAAAAGCCCATGCAGTGCCCCTTGGTAGTACAGCATCCAATCCTTTTCACTGAACATATGGAGTTAGGTGTGCCAAGATAGGCCAGCGGAGAGTTGATGTTGAATTTTATAAAAATAAATAAGAAAATATACTCTCCCAAGTCATGAAAATGATGCATAGTAATAATAGATAAAGACAATTATATATTTCACTAGATTAATATTAATATTCATAAAACAAAACTAAATCTAGCTGATAGTAAAGACTATATATATTTAATTTTGGGACTACATTCACTAGCTAATTATTAAAAGAGGCCATGACTAATTTACAGCTTTAGGTTAAGATCAATAAAATCGGCTTTTTTTTCTTTACAATCATATGTTCCATCTTTTAGATCAAGTGTCGCTTCCGCTGTAACAGCTGCACCCCTTTTTTCTTCAGTGTTTTCCTTCATTTCCTGGAAGAGAATACAAGAACCAAAGTCATGCAAGTAAATCAAAACAGACTTATCAAACCAGGGAGCATGTAGGGCCAATAAAGAAAATGAAAACAAAAAGAGATTCCCATTTAAGCATCTTACTTGGAAAGTGAACTGCTTGGTGTATTTGGGCAAGTCTTTTTGACAATTTTGGGTTGAGGCCGAAGAAGTTATTGGAGGGCCTAAGGTGAGGGCACTGTCATTGTCATTAGGATTCCCATCTTCATTACCGCATCGTTTCGCTTTCAGCTCCAAAGGGCTACTTGCGATTGAGCCTCTGATAATAGCAACAAAAAAAGAAAACGGAAAATTTATTTAAAAGTTACGAGCGGGCGAGGATGAGCAAGACAGAACAATGTAAATATGCTTTAATGAGGAATTGATGTCAGGTGGCTAACCTGTAAATATTTCCAACATTGAACACACAAACACCATTGTTGGTAGACGAAGATGAAGGATTAAGGCCGGAAATCTGAGAGTAGAAAGGGGGAGGTGGGGGCCAGTTCTCGACAGGGAAATTAGGCCTTGATCGCTTGCCTCCGATTATCTAATTAAAATAAGTAAATTTTGACATTAGGAAAGACTCCACATATTCGCAGTTGCTCTACCTTCCCAATCAGCAAAACGATATCAGATCAAATAGCTTACCTATACAATTTTTAGGCAATACTTCTTTTGAGAAACAAATGTTGGTTTTATTGTCTTTTTTACTTTCTTTTTTAAGGCATCCTTAAAGTGAAACAAAGAGTAGAATCCACGTCGAAATGGGTAATGGAAACAGTTGAAGAGAAGTGAAAAATGCAAGCATTTGGCTAATGGATTAAACATCGGCATTTCAAAGGAAAGAAATATATTGTGTATATTTAATAAAGAATATAGATTTTCTGATTTCCATTGAAAAGAATCAGAAGCATATAATTAATACAAATATAACTAAAAATTGGACGGTAATTAAATTTACACATGCCTTGTGTTCCTCAGCCAGTACTGTAGATATGTAGCTGTGACAAGATTTTTGGGTTGAAGGGGGCTCTACGTGATGATACTGATACACCCCTGCGGATGATGATGAAGATGAAATTCCTGATCCCGGAAAAAGATTCATCTGTTTGAACTTCTTTATGCCAATCTTCAAAAGAAACTAGAAAATAAGCACAAATTTGATTAATAAAAAGAACATGAGTGAACTTGACCTAGTTTCCTAGACTTTTTACCATTGAAGGATGGGCGCAAGTGCCATGGTTCATTTGCAACATAGGAGGAGGAAACATGTTTTGATCAGATCGGTTAGAGACAAGTTTGGGAGTGGGAAATGAAAAACCAGCAGCCATTTTTGGAGGTTCCGGGCCGTTCCTTGTCTCAGAGGAGCCCCACGTTACAGGCAAAAAGACTTTTTCAGGCAAAAATATACCGGATCCGCTAATATAGACACCTTTACTACGACTGTTACCGCACATATTTTGGGCACCAGTTCCGTTAACATGGAGGGTCATGGAAGGAGGAGGAAGAGGTGGTGGAGTCCTAGGACTAGGAATGTTACGAAGATAAGTAGTAGCCCTTCTTGGTAAAGAATTTGAGGGAGCTACGCATGAAGAAGGGACCCCACCATTATTTATATTTCCTTTCTCTATACCATCGCTTTTCCCTTCTCGCAATATCTTTTCTAGTTCAGCCACTCCAGGCCCTCTTTTGGGGATTCTTTTGTTCTTCTCCTTCCTTGAACTACAACTTCCATACTCGCCATGAACGCCCAGCACTTCACTCGCATTGGCAACCCATCCCACACCAACGTTGTTGCTTGTATTGTTGCTACACATTGGTTTTTTTTGTTGTTGCTGTTGTTCTTTTTTGCTTTCGGGTTCTCTGTGTGATAAGGAATTAAAAGGCCGTCAAATCTTTGCATTTAAATAAACAAACTAGAATCAAATGAAACTGGAAAAGAAATCCGCATCTCAAGATCATAAATCTAAAATAAGAAACAAAAATCATTCAGAAAAAATCTAAAAGAAGAAACAAAAAATCATTCAAAAAAATTTACCAGGATATAAGAAAACCAAATCTCAAAGGATGTGAAGTTGAAAAAGGCTGCCTACGCGTAATTAAGAAGTGGCATTAAGGAAATCCGCCCTTGTTTTGAGCAAATAATGTAGCCTTGAAGCTAGAAAGAGATGGAAACACACACACTCACTGTTTTAGAGAAAAAAGAAAGCGTAAGAATCTGAGAAAAATGTTTCCTTTGTGGATCGAGAATTAGAAATAAAAAGTAAAACCTAGCAATCATCGAAATCTTTTATTTTTTATATTAATTTTAGTCTTTCCTGTAGGTATATATGAAAACGAAACTGTCCAAGGGATTTGCTGCTTTGTTGCTTTGCTGGTGTTTTAGTTCATGATGAAGGTCCACAGGTTATGTGCCTCAACACCTCTGCAAATCTTTGCCATTTTTATAAGGCAGAGCAGTTGTTGGGAGTACTTTTTAAATGCCACTGCCAAATATTTGCATGGTATTTAAGGAGTTTGTTTTGGGCCCCATTATGCGAACGCTAATTTCTGGACCCAACCTTTTGCTCAAGTGTTGAAACCCTTAAAAATGGCATAAAAACCTTTTTGCCCCTCCAACTTCACGAAAAAAATTATTTTAATCATTAATTTAATTTTTCTTTCTTTTAGCTCTTGAACTTGCATTTTTTATCAAATCACCTCAAAATAATGGAATACATATGTGGCATACATATGAATTGTCATGTGGATGACACATCACCATTTAATTATCTTTTAAATTTTAAAAACATTTATATATAATTTTTTAATAATTTTAGTGTTTTTGAACTTTTAAAGAATAGTTTTTATACCTTTTTTAAATTTTTAAATTTTTAAAAATTAATTAAGTGTTGAAGTGTCATTCACATGTATGAAAAGTCAACAAAGTTAAAAAATGTTAATTTTTTAATTTATTTTGAGGTGATTTGACAAAAAATACAAGTTTAAGGGTTAAAAAATGAAAAATTAAATGAAAGAGTTAAATTTTTATTTTTTATTTATAAATTGAAAGGCCAAAAAAAAATCATTTTGCCTTAAAAAATTAAACCTTATAATATAATATTTCATTTAGTAAATTAAAATTAGTAATAAGAAACAAGAAGGGTTTTAAAAATTTTTATCCGGTTAATCAATAAAAAATAAAATTGATTTTTTAAGATAAAAATGATTACTGATAATGAATTTTTATGATTGTATTTCTCATTAAATAATTTATAAAAATGTTATAAATATTTTATTATTAAAAGGATGTTGATAAATATAAAGATAAATTTAATATAAATCAAGATTTTAACGTTTAATTCAAAGTAAAGTATACGTAATTTTCCCTAAATAAAAATATTTATCCAAATAAAAGAAAGGAGATCCTTTCTCCCGCTTTCCTTTTCCATCCTTTAATCCAATCTAGAAATAAGATTAGATTTAATATCAATCAAAGATTTTAAATTAGTAAATTTCTTTTTTTTTTAACTAATAACTAAATTAGTAATGTGATTGAAAATTGGATCTTACTTTCTAATTTATATTAATTATATGTATCTAAGATGAAATTGTGAAATTTTATGATTTACTAGGAATCGCAAATTTATTGAACATCCATTTATTAAGATTTTATTGCATAAGAAACCTTCTTTAAATAATAATTTCATTAAAGAAGGACTTACAAAATACAAACAACAATTTGAGAAAAGCCTTGCTAATCATGGGAAAGGCATTGGTAAATAAATTGTAGTAATAAATGAAGCAGGAAAAAGGAAATACTTAATGAAAATGTATTTAAGATGTTAAATACCTAATTAATTATGTGAGCTGTGAAGGAAATGATAAAAACGATTTCAATGTAAATTTAATATGCTTCCCTTTGAATTTTTTGCCCTCATCTTGTTTCCCGTTATTTTTTAAAGTAAAATCTAAATAATAAACACAATATATATATTAAAGGTATGTTTTTTTTAGTATGACTATTAATTCTTTAATTGTATAGTATCTAAAAAAATATTAATTAGTTAAAATTTTAAGTTGTAACCATTTAGTCAAATATTCATCCTCTTTAAAAATTATTCGGATTTGAGTTGTATAAATTACTTGCTTATGATGTGAGCGCGTGCGAAAGTTGAGAATCCTTCAAAAAAATATGAGTTGTATACATGGAAAATTTAAATTTTAAATTAAATAAAAGTAACGTATTAATATAAAAAATAATTTTAAAGTAACGGTTAAATGGTGGTCAAATTTTACCTAGAGTCCATATACTATTATGTGATAGTTCAAAAATACATGAAATTTGGAGGGGGATTGAGTAGTCAAGTCGGGTTACAGTAAATCAGTTGAGTATGATTTATTTATTTTTTTCTAAATTATCCTTAATGACAAATTGTAATGGTATCAAAATTTGAATAAATTCCTAATGTGCAATGATTAATCTAAAGTAATTTTTAAAAGATAGAGTAAAATGAATTTTACACTGATAGACTTTGACCGTTAAGGTAGTGTTTGGAAAATATTCAATAATTAGATTTGGGTATAATTGCTTATAATTATACTATGGTAGCATGTTTACGTAACCATTATGATTGGTGGATTCCATTGAATTAGGTGCAATTAAAGCATCCCAATTACACTATCCAATTCTTAAGGGAATGTGAGAATTAAAATAATTATGTAGATAATTACACTTGAATTCAATTTAAAAATATATATTTTTATTCAAGTTATAAAAATTATATTACAAACATGAACATGGACGAGTGCTTGGATGGTCATGACTAAAATTTTCATATATTATAAATCCTAAAAAATTATGTTATAAAAATAATTTGTGTATTTTATATATTTATAAAAAATATTATTTAAATCTTAAAAAAAATTCTAAAGTTATGACAACAAATTTATTATAAAAATAATTTACATATTATAAAAATGTTATAATATATTTATTTATAAATATATTATATTATGATAGTCATTCTATTGCATATTACTTAGGCTGATAATTAACATTTTTCATTCTGTTGCATGTTATAAAAGATAATTTACATGTTACAAAAAGTGTTATAACATATTTATGTATAAAAAGTTATGATCAAGTATGGACATAACTTATTTAAGTGTCCATGCTATATATTATAAAAATAATATATTTTTGGACAATTTATAATAAATTTTATATATTATAAATTTTATGTTATTTTTATTTAATTTACGTATTATAAAATGGGATATAACTTAATATAAGTTTTTCTCCAAAGTAAGTTTATATAAGCTTTTATAATTAAAGCTATAAAGTATTTGGGTTTATTTGGATTGTGAACCTAAATATTATAAGGTCGGTGCTAATTATTCAAATAGAAAAAGTTTTCTTGCACCATATCACGAGGTATGATACCATTTGAGAGAATGGTACCAAACATAAGCACCATAGACAACTCACGAACTATTTAGTTTGAGACATTCAAGGCTTCAAAATGTGGTTGAGAATACTTTTTTGTTCTAAAAAAATATTTCTCATATTAACAACATCACCTTAGCATAGTGAGTATAATTTTAAGGAAAATTAGCAGATCTTATGTTCATATCAAAGTTGTCCATAAAATTAGACTCACATATTTTTCTACCATAAAATTTTCATAATTTATGGATTAGCCAATAAGTACAGTTTATTATTTAAAGTTACCCATGTTCTGCTGTTTGACAGCTTCGACCTTTCTTTACTAAAAATTAATTATCTCATAGTACGGGATTCGAATAATGTTCTCGTTTGTTTATCCTAAAAATAGACCCATTAAGAATTTAAACACATAAATTTTATCCCATAATTATTTTTATACAATTTTTAATGATTTTCCAAAGTCAGAACAGGGAATTTCGAAATCACTTTGACCTTATCTTACAAAAATTCAAATATCTCATAATATGAAATCCTTTTGCTTACACCATTTCTTTTATGTGAAACTAAACTCAATAAGTTTTAATTTCATATTTTGTTCAACCTCTAATTCAATTTCCATAATTTATGGTGAATTTTCAAACTCGAACTACTGCTATTGTCCAAAAACTGTTTTAGTACAAAATATTGTTAACTAGTTTATAACATCTGCACTTCATTTCATTTAAACCCTATACATGCCATATAAATCTTTAAACATAAAACAAAAGCTACCGGAGTTGATCTGGATAGTGAGCTTTGTTGTGATGATCCGATCTACCAACTTCACTTCAATTCAATCTACACAAAGACATCAAACACACACAGATAAGCTTATTGAAGCTTAGTAAGTTCATAGATTCAAAAGTAAAGCTTACCAACATAACGTTTCCAAAAAATAACAAAACATTTACTAAACTTCCCTGCCATCCACAACCACTGTTATTATACTTCACATAGTTGAGCTCAACATTAACTTCTAATCAGTCTCTTTCACTTTAATTCACACTTCATGTATAAATCATTATCAAATTAGGAAATGTCTTGTGAAATTGAGTACGTCGTTTGCTTAGTGCCACAATTCACAACTCAGTATGTTTTTTTTCATTGAAATATCATACCTACATTTCACAACTCAGTATGGGAATGCCATACCTACGTTCCATCACTCGGTATGGGAAATGCCATACCTACATTCACATTTTTGCCATGATTTAATCATGGACTTACATTCACCTCACTGTACCATAACTCAGTATGGATTTCCATTGAAATTCCATACATACATTTTGCCATAACTCAGTATGGATTTCCATTGAAATTCCATACCTACATTTCACATTTTATCATGGATTAACCATGCATTTTTCTATCAATTCATCACCAAATATTGATTTAATGTGCTCAATTTCTACGTTTTCTCTAATTTGAATTTTCATCTTATTTTTTTAATAAAAAATTTTCACAATCCCATAGCAATTTCACACTTAATAACACATTATATCATTCAATCATTCACAAACAAACATGTAAATTCAACCATATAAACTTACCCAGCTAATTTGTAGAAGATATTGAAATTTGAGGACTATTCTGCAACTTTTTTTTTCCTCGTTCGACTTTGGATTCTTGATCTATAATATAAAATATTTCCACTCATTAGCATTTATTTCATTTCTATTCAATTCACAATTTATACTTTTCAATTTTAAAAATTGCACTTTTACCCAAAATTTATAGTTTTTATAATTTAGTCCTTGCTCAATTAACCCATCGATTGAACTAATTTTTCTCAATTAACACTTTATTCTATCATTATAAACTATTTCATAACCTTTTATATTCATAATTCCAACACCAACCTCTAATTTACAACTTTTTCACAATTAAGTCCTAAATACCATTTCCTATCAAAATCACTTAATAAAGCCATCTTAATATGAAATTAAAACTTAAAATTCATGATAATTCATCATAAAATTTCCTTAATCAACCATATAAACTTCCAATTTCACCCACAAAATTAAAAAATAATGAATTTTATAAGTTGACCTAATTGTAAAAGTCATAAAAACATAAAAATTATTAAGAAAAAGCAAGAATTAAACTCACATTATGTAAAAATATGAAAAAAAAAGCTTTCTCCAGACCTTCTATGGCATTTTGGCTGAAGAAAAATGATTATATATCTAGAATTTTCACTTTGGTCTTTATTTTATTAGTTAATTTTGCAAAATTTCCAATTTTGCCCTTATTTCCCTTATTTTTTTTTTGCTGATTTTTCCACCCTTACCGTCAAGCCATCTCACTTTTAAGCTTAATTTCCCTTTAACTCCTCCCTCTTTTAACACTTAAGCTATTTAATCCTTTTAGCAAATTTTGCATTTGTTACAATTTAGTTCTTTTTATTTAATTGACTACTCATGCGTTAAAATTTCTTAACCAAACTTTAATACTAACTCAACAACACTCCATAAATATTTTTAAAAATATTTATGGCTCGGTTTTCAAATTTGAGGTCTCGATACCTTATTTTTGACCCGTTTAACCTAATAAATTATTTTAATTAATCAATTTCACTCATTCACAAATTCTTCTAAATTCTCACTTGACTCATAAATATTAAATTACTATATTGTTCAATATTACTTGTCGGATTTAGTGATCTCAAATCACCGTTTCCGACATTATTGAAGATTAGGCCATTACAAAAGAGTTTCAATTCTTTATGATTACAAAAGAGTGTATTTACTACCCTAGTTGGGTATGATATATATATAAATATTCTAAATTATCAATAACTTAATTACAAATTGTAGTGATGTCATGATTTAAATAAAATTTTAATGTAAGCAAGGGCAGAGCCAATGGGGGGCTGGCAGAGGCCCCGACCCCCTAAAATGGGAATTTTTTTATTTAGGCCCTTTATAATTTATAAAATTTTAAATTAGTAATGGTAAAATTGCACTTTAACCCCCCCAAAATATAAAAATTTGATTTAATCCTTTAAAATTTATAAATATATAAACTAGTAAAATGATAAAATTACATTTTTACTATTGTAAAAATATACAATTTAATTCTCCCAGAATATTTTTTTAGCGCCCCCGCTAAATGCACAATGATTAATTTGAAACAATTTTTAATAGAGAGACTAAAATTGATATACTTAAATGATGTTTGTAACACTAATTAATTTGAATAATTAAAATGGATTATAATAAAGAAAGAGGTTGTTGAATTTTATTGGCAAAAAAATTGTTGCTCACATCACACATGGGGTTAGGAGAGAGCACTATTTTATTTCATTATCAAGAGAATTTCCATGTTATCATCAGATAAATGATTATATGAAATTGAGATATTATATTATTTGTATCTATTTCTAATAATTTAATATTATTTTAATATTTTCATCCTAAAATTTCTTTTTAAAATGAAAATATTGAAATGAAATAAAATTATTAAAAAAAATACAAATAATAGTCTAATTTTATGCAATCCTTTTTCCCACTGTAAAGTCTCATAATTGAACATATGTGAGGTGAAGACCAAGGGCACACAGTTTTTGTTTTTCGAATTAATTAAATATAAGTTCCATTTATTTGGTATTATTTATTTTAAATTGCACCGTGGATTAAGTCATAAACTACAACTCAATCATGCGTTAGTTTGCAATCTAATTAAAAAAAGAGAGAGTCAAATTAAAATTAGAATCCAAATCGCCTCTTAGAAAACGTATGGTTATTCTAGTTAAATATATATTCAAGCCTTAATTATTTTTGTCAGATTTCTCATTCTAAAAGAAAAAAAAATTCTCCAACAAGATTTGATCCAATTAGTCGACAATTAATTCATTAGTATCACAAAGATTTACTTACACCAAAAATATTTACATCTAATTACTTTTGGAAAGTAAATTTTTAAAAGAAAATGTGATTATTGCAAAAGTAAACATAAATCATATTTAGATCCTTATAATCAGTTAGGAGATTATATTACAAGATCTTGAGAGCTTGTTATAAAAAAAAAAATTAGGTACTTCATTTATGTAGGGAAAAAAGAATCAAAGAAAAAGTATTTCATAAATACTTTTAAATTGTGAAATTATTAGTCCATCGCTGCCTCTCTAGATCTCGAGTGTCAAATACTTCATCCCCACAACTTTGAATCCTTGTAAAGGATCCTGATGGTCCACTTAATTTCCTTTTCCGCTTGGGCAACACTAATGGACGCGTTTTCATTTAAAGGAGGAGCCGTGGGTTGAACCCTGATGCACAACTCTTTGTCCTCTGACGCCTGGACCCTGGGTTCAACCAGGCTGCTATATATGGGGGCAAGTTGTATGTGATCCCAGCCACGTATCTATACACTCCACATGAAACATGTGCTTACAGTTTAGTAAGACCCTGTCTGTGAACTCTTCCGTAATGGTTCCCAAACAAACCGAGCACTCCGTCGGCTCGTCATGGTCATCAACCTGGCCGGGGGTTATCTTGTATGTGAACATCGGCAATGACGCTATGATCAAAGGGTCGAGCCCTGACTTTAGTGCCTCGTTAATGGAACTTTCATTAATCGCTGTAATTTGAGTTCTCTGGCGATGAAGGGCAGCACGCTGTCTCCTTTCTTTGCGTCTTAGATGATACCTTGAACAGAGATGGAGTAAGACTATGATTGTCACAACTCCAAGCAATGTGGCGATTGCTGCAAGCATGATCTTGCGGCTGACAGCAAATTCTCTTTTATCATCATCTTCTGATGAACCTATACTTGACTGGTTTCTTTTCTTAAGAATGCCGAGGGAGCTGTGTTATTTAGCTTAATCAATGCGTACGTATATATATATAGATGAGGAAATATCCACTTCTATTGAGTGGTTTTACATTTTTTTTCTTTTATAATTTTTACATGGTTAAAAACCATTGAATTTATTAATATATTTATACTTTTTATGTAAGTAAAATTTTGAATTGATGTGATATCTTTTTCATTTCGATCTGAAATATTGTATATATTTAACGATTGAAAATTTTTTCTTTTACGAAAAATAAATAATTAAAATTTTTTAATTTATGTCAAACTTGATATATATAATCACATAAATAAAATAAAAAATATGACGATTGGATTGTTAAAATATTTAATTATATAAAAATACAAAAAAATATAAAACTACTTAAATTTTACACTAATATAAATAAATTTATTGTCATGGATTATATATATAAGTCGATTCTCGTATATAGTGAAGTCTATGAAATGTTTGCTCGTGGGGTTATTGAATAATAAACTTTTAATTACGGCAGGAAACCCTTGCTAGGTAGCCACGCATTCCATTTGATATTGAATTACTATCTCCTAACATATAATAATATGATTAAGCGGATCAATCGAGGAAAAGGAATGAATGACTTTTCTTTGTTTATAGCATGATTTTAAACATTATACTTCCAAAGTCTAAGGTGCATGTGACAAAAAATTTCCAACGATTTGGTGTAAAATCGAACCCTAGGTAAATGCTGCTGCTGTTTACCTGAGCCATTGCCTGAACAAGTTGACATTATTTTTCATGTACAGACTAAAATATATGAACAACATTAGGCAATAGATTTCCATGTACAATATTCAAATCTTAATATGCCAGCTACAAGTTTTTTTTTTCCACATTGATTTGATAACGATCTGAATTGCTCATACAATTTTTTTTCCTATACAATTATTGTTGTATATTTTAGTTTGATACCCATATCTTATATTATGCACTAATTTTGAATAAAAACATTTATTTCATTCACCTAATTAAAATATAAATAAAATCATTTTAAGACAAATATAAATCTAATATCAACAAGGTCCCGTAGCTCAGTTGGTTAGAGCGTTGGTCTTATGAGCCGAAGGTCCGTATTTTTCTTTTAAGAGACTTGGCAAGTATAAAGTATGAGCAAATGAATCGCGCGTGAACTGAACTCGAATCCTGTTGCATTGAATTGCTGCATAGCAGCAACGCGAAGCAAATAATTGGGTCAACATTCCACAAAGACCCACTTTTTCCAAGTAAACTCGTACCCATGGTGTTCCCAAGCCCGGTCACTATCCCTAATTGATGTTTATGTGTTAAAACAAACCTTACTCCATTTTCTTTCAAATTATACAATTACATTATTACTCTCCACTTTTAATTGACGGAAATTACGTGTCCAAGTTATCTTTAGGCCTTCAATATTGTCCACAAATTAACTCCCACTAAATTCTTTTATCATTCCACTTAATGCCACCTCGATTTTATCGTTGAAATTGAGTCATCTACATTTAATTTTTATTAACATTCGAAAAATCAATGGTTGATATTAAACAAATAGTACATTGTAATAAATGGATTATTTTAAACTAAGACTGAAATTTGCTTATTAGTTATTTAGTCGTTCAAGTCGTATATATTACAAAAAATTACATGTTAAAGTTATTAATTGTCAAATGTCTAAAATGCTTAGGGAAACTCTAAAATTTTCTAAACTACTATTTTTGAAAAAGTCTATTTAACCATATCTATTTTTACAAATCTTCAAAATTGCTCCTATTAATTTCTAAAGACTCCTTTTAAGTAAGGTTTTATATAATATATAGATTATATAGATATAGATAAACACTAAATTAAAAAAAATAAATCATAATAATATTTTATAAATAAATAAATTAATTAACTTTTTTTTTTACAAAACACTTAAGTTGGCTTTGTTAAGTTTTAATGTCTAAAATATCCCTATTGATTTTTTATACTATTTAAAATACTTCTTTTAATTTTTTTATAATATCTAAAATGCCCTTATTAAATCCTAAAAACTCAAGTAGAAGTTGTTTTTATATAATATATAAAAATCATACAAAAGAATGAGAAATGAATACCTTGAATATAAAATACCAAAGGCTTAAAATAAGCATTTAACACTAAAAATTTAACTGAAATGCACTATTTTAGTCATTTATCTACTGTATAAGGTCAAAGTTTCTCAGTTTTCTGTGGAGGATTAACATGCAATATGAAATATAATATAAGGACTTAATATATAAAAAAAAAATCTGCGGAAACACATGTTGTAGGGAGGGAGGAATCAGTGAACCATAGATTCACTTAGGCCAGCCTTTCTACATCAACATATTTCATCTTCACTCGCGTTCAAAATTTTTAACTTTTTTAAATAATTTTTTAGAAATCAACCAACACGACAAACTCCCCCAGTCCCCCCGCTCTTCATATCAGTTGTTGAACCCTTGATTGATGAGAGAGAGAGAGTTCAAGAATATATTTTTAATATGATTTCCCTCTTCTGTTAGACCAGCTTTTTTATTCATTGTGAGACAAAAATACAAAAAAGAAACAGAAGAAATTTATAACAAGAGAGAGGAAAAAGCTGGTAATGGGCCATAACAATGCACATTCCACACCCACCCTTTAATTATTCTTTTCTTTGATTTCAGGCTTTCCTTCTTCTTTACTACAACTCGAACCGTTGTTGTCACCAACTCTGCCTTTTTCTTTGATCTCCCAAAATCTTTGCTTTCAGTGTCGTCCTCCAAAAGTACCTCTTTTGACAGCTTTGTTGGTATGTCCTTGCTAAATCATACTTTTTTGTTTGGATTCTTATTGCTTCTGGTTTTGTTTGCTTTAGCAATGAGAAAAAAAAGGGGCTATTTGGGGATGCCCCCATATGGTTGGGAGGGATCCTGGGATCTGGGTTCTGGATGAGTAAAATTTAGAAACTAATTTATCGTCTAAAAATCAAATCTTTTGGTTTAGGATATTACGGGGTTTATGTTGCTGCTGCAATTTTCAGCTTCTTACAAACCTGTCTTGTTTGTTTCTGTTAGTTGATAACTGGGTTGACTTTGATTGTGACCTACTTGTTCATTTGTAAAAATACTTGCTGGTTCTGTTTAGTAACTGCTACTTACTTTCCATGAATAATGTCCCCAACTTTCAAATCAAATCAGTTTCATAGCATATAGTTCAAAGTTTCTGAAACTTTCCTGTCATGTTCTTATAAGAATCTGAATTTTTTGTGTTCTAGTTTATGCCTGCTGTAGTTTTTGATGATCTTTGCACTGGAAAATACTGTCAGGGTGGTTCTAAGCTGGGTACAGATAATTACTATCAGCAATGGGTTCTGGAAACTTGTTCAAGTCAATAATAAATATAGTGAAAGATGACAACTCAAAGAAAGTAAAGGTACATTCTCAAACAGTCATAAACTAAGCTATGCAAGTCTCTACATTCCAGTTATAAATAAACCTAAGATTGCTTCTCTAGTCATTGATTTGCAATTTGAATCCTTGGGTTAATATTATCTATGATCTCGTCTGTTTGGCACAGGGATCTTCTGCTTCTAAAAAATCCAGTGGCTTCAAATGGAAGAAACACCAGCAAAAGGCATCCACTAGACCGGGTCTAATTAGCGGAAATTCCAATACTCTTGGCATGCCAATTGAGGACTTGGCAGCTACTAGGATTCAAACTGCATTCAGGGCTTATAGAGTATGTTGGTTTGGAGGTTCTACAAATAAGATCATAATATGTGAACACTTAAATAAATGCATGTATGCCTTTACTTGCATTGGTGGTGGTTGTGTCTCAATGATGTTCCTCACAGAGCAATCTAGAAACTTTTACAATTGTGATTGTATCTGTTATTTTTAGAGAACAGCATCTATTTTTTTTATGAGGTGAAGTTATGCATTCTTCCACAGATAATATATTGTACCATAGAGAATACATGTATGACCTCTATTATGATTATACCGGAGTTCATGAACCAGACAACAGATGGATTGCACATTAACTGGGTTCTGCATGGTAATGCATCATACTCAGCAAATTGAATCACCTAATTGGAATGACTGGTGAAGTGACCTTCTGTGGTCTTTTCAAAAAGAACCAGTGGCAATCATTAAGTGCATTCGTGAAAATCTTTCTTATATAGGATAGGAGCAATGTAGGCACATTGTATGTGATAATCGATTGATATCATGAACATGTATCTTACTATGTCCCCTGTTTCTGAATTCTTTTATAAGTTGACAATGGAAGTGTAGCTTTAATTTTTCCTCTTTCACTTTTTAATCCACTTGCAGGTATCTTATAAGATATATGCTTCCCAGTCACCATTGAGTTGGTAGAATGGTTTAATAATGTCTTTTCCCCTGATGCAGGCTCGAAAACAATTACGTCGATTGAAAGGTATTGTAAGATTGCAGGCTCAAACCCTAAATAGTTCCATCAAAAAGCAAGCTACAACAACATTAAATTATCTTCACTCGTGGAGCAACATACAGGCTCAAATAAGAGCCCGTCGACTCTGTATGGTAACAGAAGGCCATCTTAGACAGAAGAAAATAGCAAATCAGATAAAGCTTGAGGCAAAGCTACATGACATAGAGGTTAGAACAGCCCTGGCTCATGAAAACTTGCATGAACTAAGGTCTTGACAGAATCCTTGTTAAGGCTATTAAAATTTTGAATTCATCTATGTATGCAATTTTGAACAGCTTACTACTCGGGCAATTACTACCACCTTATTTTCCACGGGATCATGTTATACGTGTAATCATCAGTATAAAATTAAGAGCTTGCCAAGATTTGAGTGAAAGAAGTTTTGACACCTGGACATATGTAGGAATGGTCATTTTGGCATGCATATTCTGGCCTAGATTGTTGTCCGCACTATTGAGATTTAAATCTATGATGACCTAGTTGTCTGCACTGATCAAGTAATCTATTTTCATGAATTCTCTCCACTTGTTTCTTAAATAGTTTCTGATTTTTTTTCCCATCATATCTCTTTGTGCAATCTTTCGTTCTGTAACTTTGGGGCATTTTGTCTTCCATCGGCTTCCTGATATGAATTTTACTTTATAAGCAACTCATTGATTAGAGATTCCAGCTTCTGTATATTGCAAACTCATTTGATGCTCCAGAGTCAATAATGGTATGATGATTGTGGAATTATTGACGAAGACTCATCATGTCATCTGTTTTGTCATTGCCAATTGCCATTTTATAGTTTGAGAGGTTTGATGTTTCATTTGCAAAGTGTCTAAAACTTTGGCTTGTCAAATCAAATAATCTCAGATGCTCCTGCTTCCAGATATGTTTGTTTTCTACATCCTCTTAATCTGCCAGGTTGAGAGTGGACTATTTAGCTCTTTTTCTTTCATTCATGTTTAACACTAGTTTAAATGGATAACAGGTAGAATGGTCTTGCGGCCCTGAAACGATGGAGGAAATTCTCACAAAAATACATAATAGAGAAGAAGCAGCCGTTAAGCGGGAACGAACTATGGCATATGCCTTTTCCCATCAAGTATGCCATTTTCCTTAGCTGTAACTTGTGTTCATTTGGTGCAAGTTGTATGAGCAATGAATAACCATGGTATATGCATGATTTGCAGTGGAGGGCCCCCAATTCAAACAATAATGGGATTGGCAATTACGAGCTTGCTAAAGCTAATTGGGGTTGGAGCTGGGTGGAACGCTGGATTGCTGTTCGTCCATGGGAAAGTCGCCTCCCTGCTCAGTCTATTACCCCTAAGAAGCTGCAGAACAAACAGATAAACAAGGCTGGTAAAAACTCGAGTTCACCGAAACCAAAACCGAAACCCCATTTTTCTAATGAGAAGGAAACCATGAAGATGAAGCCTAGGAGGCTGACTTACCCTGGTGCTGAGAAACCAGCTGCACGTCAACAAAGCACCAAGGCTGAAGAAGAGAACAATAAAAAGGAAGAGAGAGTGGTTTAGCAGCAAAGCCAAAGACGAGACATAGCATCCATTTGGTTTTCAAGAATTCATGCTGTCAATAAACTTATGGGCTATATAAGCGTGCAAAATCCTATTTTCTTTTACTTAGGTATTGAAAAAGTAAGTATTTATATTTTACACTACCTTGGTTTTGTTTCTAGCTTTTTGTATATGGTGAGAAGTTGATGTCTTGCGAAATCATCGAACCGCTTGGTTTTGGTAGCAGAACAGAAATGGTGATTCTTTACTATGTTTATCTTATATATATAATAATGAGAGTCAGATTTTGTTTACTATGTTTATGTTATATATATAATAATGAAGTGTCAGATTTCCTTTTTGGTACCGTAAAATCATAACATTTATCTTTTAATTGTTTTATTAAGCATGTTTGATTGTAAATGATTAATAATTTGGAAAAGAAATTTATATGTTTCAATTTTTTGATAAACGAATTTCGTTCTAGTTCTTGTTCCTGGTTGACTACCCCTATCCCTATCTCATTACATGCAACAAAATTCGAACCTTCTAATACTATTTTTTTTATGTTTTATTTTAACTTTCTATCGTTATAAAAAAAAACAATCATGATTACGAAGTACATTATTTATCAAATTAGTTCTTTATAATTGTATATTATTTAAATTTTTTAAGTAAAATTATAACTATTTCATAAAAGCAAACTTGTTACCTATGATTTATTAAATAAAAATGATCTTAATTAAAATATTATTTCAATAAAATATTAAATTTCACATGAAATAATCTATTAATAATTTTTTATTAAATGAAATACTTTTCAATGAGTGGAATTAAAATATCAATTTAATAAACTATGAAGTTCCCTAATTAAATATTCTATTATGAATTCGGAACATCATAAATTTATAAATTGATTATTTGAATTTAATAATTATAAATTAATTAATTTAATTTGATAGATTGATTAATTGAACTTGTTAAATTTATGAATACCATAATTAATCTTGTGAAATCATGTAAAATAAAATATGCATAAAAGCAATAATACATGCAAATACTATACATTTTTTTTTATTTTGTTGATTTGTTAGAAATTCACGATATTAATTTTATGGTAGGTTTACAACCTATAACAACATGGCTGTTATAGGTATAAAATAGTCACTTCTCTATAACAAGTAAAATATTGACAATTAAACGACTATTATATAGAAGGTTGACTATAACAAATTTAGCTGAATCAAACTAATTTAGATTATAATTAAAACTATCGAAAAATTATTGTATAGACCTCCCATCACTTACAACATGGGCCTAACTAATAAAATTAATACATGCCATCATTTTATTTCTAATTTAATTGGTTTAAAATTATCCTAAATTAAATTCACTATGATACAAATCCGTAAGATCGAATGACTTAACCTATGCCACTGGTAAATAAATACAAAATTTCTGATATACAAAAACAAACTATAATGTTCACAGTATGGTTATAAAATTAAAAGTTTTATTATGATGGTGCCCCTATTTGTAATTAGATTAAAGTATACTTCAAGTTTTTAAATTATTTTTAATTTACTCTATCTATTTATATTATAGTAATTTATTTTTTTTATTTTAAAAATTCAAGTTCAGTTATTATTCTTTTTGTTACATGATTATGAACGAGAATTTTTTCACACTATTAAATTTAATAATTTTTTTAAATAAAATTAATAAATTAAATTAAATTTTTTAAATAAAAATAAATAAATTCTAAATACACAAAATTGGAGCACATTTAAATAAAATAAAATGCGCGCCCCTCCGATCTCAATCGAGCACGTTTTGAGTTTGGACTTAATTCAAAGTTGACACCTGAAAGGGAAGCATAAAAAATAAAAAATGTTTCCGCCTTCCTTCTCCCTCCATAGAATCAAAATTACAAAAATCAATATTTTCCACACCAAAATTCCCTCCACGAAGAGAAACGAAGCAAACATCCGAAAACAACTTGAATTGAAAAAATTTCACTTCCTCCCCTCCAAAACCCACCATTACTTATGTCCCATCCATCCTTCTCCTCCCTCTCAACACCAAATGCTTATGGCTGCTCTCTCCATTTCTGAAAATGACAACAAGGAGAACATCTCTCCTTTCTCCTCCAAAACCCCTCTATCTCTTCTTCCAAAATCTTCATCCTCCATCATCAAAAAACCAAGACCAAGGAAACCTCTTCAAGACATTACCAATCTCCTTCTCCCTCAAATCTCTTCTAGTCTGCCTCCACCCAATGCTGCAAATCTGGTTTCTCCCCAAGCTTTGGTATACCAACCACAATGGAGAAAGAGGCGTGCTGGAGATGGGCACCAATCAAATTGCATGAAGTCTCGTTTTGTGTATAAATGTATAAACCTTAGATAGTTCCAAACATCGATACACACAGTGCACTGTCTTCATTCTTTTCTCAATTACTTCATCTCTTTGACTGAGTTTTCTTTTTTAACCTTTTTATACATTTACTCATGGATTACATAGTATGATATGTCTCCAATGTCAAAATATAACTTATTTTTAGACTAATAATATTACCGTTTTATGTTTTGTTCCATGTTTTCGGATAGACACGTTAATGAGAAAAGAATATAGCTGAACCCAGAGGAGACTTTAACTAATAAATTGTACTAATTGGCCTGATAAAAAATTCTAGAAAAAAATTAGTAGATATATATATCAATCTAGTTTCAAAAAAAAATTACGAATTTTAATTTCGAGTTTCGGAACTCAAGATATTAATTTTTAAGCGACTGTGGCACAGTTAGCTAACTTGTTTGGAAATTTTAAAAATAAATTATTTGAGCTGTTTAATTAATGAATTAAGTCTCTTAATATCTTGTGCTCGACTCCAATGATATTCTCAGGTACAGGGGTGTTATATTTGGTGGTATCAGATTATTTTATTTTGAATAAATTTAAATTTAATTAAAAATATTAAATTTTGATTTGTTATTTTCTTATTAGAAAGAGATAAGATATATCAAAAGTAGGGGTGAGCAAAATTTGATTCGACTCGAAAAAATTTAAAAAAATTTGAATTTCGAGATAAACGAATTGAGTTATTCGAGTTAACTCAAATTCTCGAGTTTGAATTGAGTTGAGTTTTTGAATTTGAATAATTTAAATAATTCAAATAATTTGAATATTAAACTATAATATTTTACATTTTTACTCTAAACTCTCAAACTTTTTTATTTTTCCCTCAAAATTTTTACTCCTCACTTTTTTCCCAAAACTTTTACTCCCTTTCTATCCTAACCCCTCATTTACTCAAAATCCATTTCTTACCAAAATTTTATTCTCTCATTTACTTTTCCTCAAAATTTTACTTCCAAAAATCTTTAAAACTTTTTATTTTCCCCCTAAATTTTTACTCCCTCCTACTTTCCCCCTAAAACTTTTGCTTCCTTCCTATCCCACTCCCCATCTACCCCAAACTCATCCCCCCTATTTCTTTTTTAATATTTTCCCTCAAACTTTTACTCTTCAAAACTTTTTATTTTTCCCCAAACTTTTACTTTTCCCTCTTTACTCCCAAATAAAAAATTAAAATTATTCAAAAAAATTCCTAAACATAAATAATAATAATTTTATTTATATCTACTATTTATATTATTAAATTAAATTTCACATTTTATATTATTTATAATATTGAATTGTTTAGTCATATTGAATATTTATATTAAAATTGAATTATTAATGATGCCATAAAATATTCTTGTTAAAATTTTATATTGGTATCAATTTTACATTTTATCTTTAAAACAACTTTTATAAAAAAATCACATTTTTATATTTAATATTTTTTAATTCCAAAATATATAGTGACAAGAATATGAAGATAATTGAAACAACTAAGTAAGCAAAGAAGCTAACCCGTATATAAAAGGTTAATAAATAAATTATGAGGTGATGAAAGGTAATAAAAAAATTGATTATGGTGGACAAATTTTATTATGATGGGTAACAGTGATTAGAAGAATCCAAAATTATTTTTTAAAATTTAACTCAAACAAATATATTCGATTTGATTCGATTTGAATTCCATCTCAGTCGACTCGATTCGAGAAAATTTCAAATCAAATTAGGATGATAAAATATGATTTGTCAACTCGATAAATTCAAAATTTTTTCATTCGATTCGATTCAGTCGAACGCTGACCCTAATCAAAGGAAATATAAATTAATTTATAATTAGACGAATTCAGTTATTTCACACTTTTAATTTTAAAATTTAAAGGAATACCCAAAATTATAAATCTTAATGCTTAATTTTATCTCTCACTATACGGGGGCGTAGACTAGGCTTGTTTTGGGCTCGGCATAAGTTATGAATTTGTGATTTCGGCACGTCCTAAATTAAGAGCTCATTTCTATTTAAGAAATTATGATGTTCAAAGCGAATTTAGGTCTAATCCAGTTTTGAGTTATGGATGGGCTTGTTTCAACGATTTGGGTATTTTGACCCATAATGGTAGAAATAAAGAAAAGCAATGAGACACAAACAAACAAGGGTTAGCACCTAGCAATTTTAGTAGTCATTTAGCATCTTTACTTCTACGGTTGTATCACTACACTTTTCGTATCTTTGAGAATCGAAGTGTGAATCTCCACATATTTATTTTTAATTTTATTAAAATCCCAAAGTAACACTATTTTATCCATTCTCCATTGGGAACCAAACAAACAAACTTGGCCTATATTAACATCAGCTCTACTTTTTAGTTTTCACTATTATTTTCAACCTATGAGCTAATGAATCTTCATTTGCCATGGCAACAATTCAATGGTGTGCTCAGCAAGCCACTATGATATATAGTGGATTTAACATGTGTTTCAAGGTTTTAATAGAAAAAATATTAGAATTTTCCATATAATAAAAATAAAAATATTAGATGACATAAGATCGACTTCTAATAATGACAAAATAAAATGATTAAAGCAGCCTTTTTTTCACATTATTTCTTCTTTAAAACCCCGTTTTCGACTTTACAAGAATTCGAGAAGACGTGACCCTTTCATGCATCTAGTGGATATGTGATGATAAAATTAAGTTAAAAGTCGAGCTTTCTTGAAAGCCTATCATATGTTCACAATTATACTAATCGAAGTCTTCCAATGCTGAAATGTATATGTATAACATACACACACACATATATGCATCAATCTGCAAATATGAATCAGGGCTCAACTACATTATTTTTTTATGATATATATCTTTTCATTCATTTGGTGTCCTTTTCATTTATTTTTTTGGTTGAGAAACGGGGGTCATTTTCATTGGATTAAGGAAAGCAACGTTCCCGTGGCCTATATATACTGCTTGTTATTCGAAGCATGGACGAACAAGAAGACTGTATTGTCTAAAACCGCAACAAGAAAATGGCTTCATGGCGATTTCTTGCATTATGCTTGATGCTGATATTGTACTCGGTATCAAGATCTGAATGTCGCCTTCTTAATGCGAACATTAATGGGGAAAATCAGACCACATCTTATCGAATGTTGTCCCTTTCTACTAGTTCAGGGAAGGTGTATCGTTTCAGCACTGGGATAAGAGATGATTTGTCCGAAAACGAAGACCTGTACCAGTCAAAACGCCTTAGTCCTGGTGGCCCTGATCCCAAACATCACTGATGCAAATCCCTTTGTCACTACTGATCATCTCATGTATGTTCTGATGAAAAAAATAAAAACTGACATGAGACCTGGTTGTACTGACAACAACATATGTCATATGCAATTTTTAAGTAATGCAAAGTATCTGATTTATGTTGTTTGGATATTGTTTGTGTAATGCATTTGGTTTTACATTGCTTCTTTTTTCTTTTCTTTTTGATATATATATAAACCCTAAACTTGGGAACAGAAAACACAGTGATGATTTCTTGGTTTGGCAATTACTAACCAAGGATATTAAGCTGAATGTGGTGCACCTGGACACATTGATCATATGCCGATTCAAAATTAGCCTTTTTAGTTAAAGTGATTAGGTTTTCTTCTCTTTAAGCTTTTCAAAAATATGCTGAGTGATATAGCTCAACTAGTTATTTGATGAATACAAAGAGTGGGATACGATACAAATAAACCCTAAAACATGTGTACTTTGTTTCTTTCAGAAATCAGAAAACGGATTCCAATTTAAGTCTGATTTATTGGTGGGGAATGAACCTGTGTTTTGTTCGTCCTAATGACAGAAATGCAGTAAGAAACGAAAAAGAAGAAGAACAAAAATGAGCTTATTTTCTTTATGGCCATTAGGGATCACATCCTTTTTGTATCATTAGGAACATGTACAATTAATCAATACGTAATATTACAGTGTAAGTTTATCGAAGCAATGCTCTGATCTCAGAACAAAAGATCATGAAATGGCACAAACTTGGTCTAGGGGTTGACTTAGGTTTACTACAATTAAATATCAAACTATGATGGGCATACATGGTCATAGAGCACTCAAGAACCCAACAAGGCCATCATCAGCAGCCACTTTTGATGTAGTGGAGTAACTCGAACGTGAAAGACGTGACTTTTAGATATTTCCTATTGGATAAGGAGAAAAAACTAGGCTAGTTGGCTTTCTTAAACGCTTTGAAGATTTTGTCTCACTATAATAAAAGACAAATTGAAACATAAACCAAATGCTGAACACATATTTATGCGCCACGTACATTTGCAAGTATGAATCTGGCATATTGGATTCCATGATTATAATGCTTTTGGAGGCTGATGTTTACCAGTTTGATTGGTCAACTATAACTATATCGTTTCTCTGGTTTGTATATATCTTTATACACACACACACACCCCACCTCTTCCAATATTGAATGACCTGTTCAAAGATAAAACAACATCACATCTACATATGGCTAGCTTGCGATAGTGTGCATGCCTGATCTTACTGATACGCTATGCAGAGTCTGAACTTGGATTATCCTTTAATAACAAATGGTTCAATTTATTAAGAATATATATATATAAATATATACATGTATATATGGTTAATGAAAATGTAGAATTCTTGGCAGTCTACTGTGTTACTAGCCTTCTCACTTTCTTGAAGCAGGATGAACTTTATCTGAATTTGAGTACAGGAGATTGTGGGGGCAGTGAGATTGATTTTGGATGAGATTGGAAATAGTTGTGATGGTGAAGTTAGTTATTGTAGTTTAAAACAAACATTTAGATATAAGTTTTGTTAGGATTTCGACCCGATTAAGCAACGAACAAGAAAATAGCAGAATAAATTGAGAAATTGAAAACACAAATTTAACGTGGAAAAACCCCTCCAAAGAGGATAAAAAAACCACGGGCAAAGATAATTTTACTATAATGGCAAAAGAACGAAGAGTACAAAAGATGGAGATAAAAACTAAACCCCGAAAACCCAAAAACAAAGAACCCACAAAACGTAAACACAAAATTCTCTAAATGTGTTATGAGTTCTAATATCTAAAAATAGGTATATTTTCTAAGGTTGTAAAAGAGCCTATTTATAGGCTAAATTCATAAGTCAAATAATAGTAAAATAATCTAAACTAATCAGTGTTTGATTGAAACAAGTAAACAGAGTTTAACTGAAAGACTATTTTTCAAATTTGACTGAAAATAGGAGTCATATTTAACAAGTTTGAATTCAAACACAAAGATTAAGGTAAGATAAGAATATAAAAAAAATATCATTCAAAGAACTCAGATTAGAATATTTTAGCAATTTATGTGTTACAGTGGTTGGAGGTCTTGTTAGACATGTAGATCATATAAAGGGTTCAAACAATATCATCTTCATTCTCCCATGCTCGATACTAATAAAAAATTAATTAAAATTGATATTTATATTAAAATAAGTTACTAAAAAAAATATTAAATAAAATATTAATGAGACAATTAATGGAAAATTTCCCTCATTGAGGGTCACCAATTGGACCTCCTCCCTTGGGTGAAATTGAAAGGGTAGAGTGTGTTTGAAATCCCTACTGAAAGTGCATCCAATGGGACTCGAATAAGTGACCATCTCCTGTGAAACTATTTTTTTTCCTAATTTAAAGCAGAAGATTCCAACACAATTAGGCAATGGTGGCCTGAACATGCTAATAGACTAGCATTGAGCTTAAACCAAAAACCTTATGCAAGGTTAGTTTTCCATATAATGCAGTTTGTAGAAAAAAACAAACTAAAATATGATATAAAATATGAAACCAAAGCATAAGTCAAGCATAACTTGATAATAATTGTACGAAAATCTAAATAATAACTATTTAACATATTAAAAATCAAATAAATATATGATACTCCCGATTTGGTTTTTTAGTGATATATTGGAGGATTTAGGTATTAAACTATAAAGAAATAGAACAAGAAAACAATTAGGTCTGCTAGCTTAATTAGGGTAGACTTTACAGTACAACATTCACTTAGGAAACCTTATAAAAGTAGTTCTTTTTTTTTTTTCTTAATACAACCTGGAGATGCTTGAGAAGGATTTGAATAGTGAATACTTTAACCAGCTTAACAATGCCACTGAGCAAATGGAGAGGCCTATGGGTTTTGAATTAGGAAACATTGAGTGGAGAAGCCTTTCCACACTATCTTCTTTGACGATTTTTATGGCTGAAAAGGAGCCATTTAGAATGGTAAGACTCTTGCTGCTTTTCAAACCTAGAAAGGAGCTGCCATCTCAATTATATTAGCTAATGAACATGCATAGTTAGAAAGCATGACCTACTAATTTAGGTTTATTGGAATATTTGGATAAGATAGTATTCATCTTTAGTAGAAATGGGTACATGGAGAACTAATAATAAATCCAGTTAGGTAAATTAGCAGATTTAAGGGGGATTTTTTTTATTCGGATAAGTGTTGCAGTAACGTAACTAAAGTTTGAGATATGGATTTTGGCAATAGCTTGAAAGTTGAAACAAAAGTAAGTCAAAATCATTATTCATTTATAGATAATGCTAAAAGTATAATTATAACTTTGTAACGTGATCAACACTAAATAGATAAGTATATATGTAACTTTTAAATTCAATAATATATAATTATAAAATTTTAATCAACAAGGATTAAACAATGATTCCTTTAAATAATTAGTTCAAGATGTACACATCAAACTGGTATCCAAACGGACCAAAACCGACCCAAATCCACTATCATAATCATGTAGTTTTTATTTACTAATTTGTTCTTTACCTGGTCAACTTACAGGAAGTACTTCCATTAAAAAATTCTGTAGTACATATCAAGTTTGTCAATCTGCTAAGTGCTAATATTACTCAAATTTTAGGTATTTATGGATTAAGTTAAAATTTTATCTAACTTTTATTTAGAGATTGTTTCAATCCTTCCGTAAATTTATTTTAAGGTAAATATTTCCTTTGATAAATAATTCGGTTTTATACATTAGTAGTATTTTAGTCTATTTTCTAACTTCCTTAAATTGAATTATAATAATTGCTGAATCTATCACATGTAATAATTTAATTGGTCTACACAATATTTTAAACTGTTGTGAAATAGAATTTTACTGTGATCTCTTTAGTGCTATAAAAATTGTGGCGCAAGAAAGAAACTTGTAGTGTAAGAAAGAAAATAATCAAAATAGATTTTGAGACATAAGATATAATAAAATCTTAAAATATCCAAAACAAAATAGTTAAATGATTTACAACTTTTGCTAATAGGTACTTAATTATTGTCATGAATTATGTCATTGCATGATATTTTTATTCATTAAACATCATGTCTTTTCACAACACAATTATTGACATAAATTGTATTGTTACATTACATGACAACTATTTAAATATTGTATTATTTCAACCAAACTATTCTAATGTACAAATATATTTTGAAAAATATAAATAAAATATTAACCAAAATAAAATAGTTGCACTAAAATATCAAACCCAAGTACCCATCTTTTTTACATGATATATAAAAGCCTAACACTAAATAATTTATTTTATATTATTTATTTTGAACTTTTCTAAACAATGTGAAATTTAAATAAATCAATAACATTCCAAACTACTAACAATTAGATGAAATGGATGGTGGCAAGAGGTTCTTACATGAGAAATCCCAAACTTAGGGTATAGCATTAATCTCACTCACCTTGAAGATTGGTTTGAATGCCTACATCTATGTTCTCTGGCAAGGTTACCAACTTTGGTTGCATGGCTGGGATATAGAACTAACGGTTAGTAAGTGGCGGCCTTGTATAGGTTGGAGAAAGGGCTCGTTTACTTGGGTTGGCAACAAAATTCAATCTTGGAGACCCCATAACATAAGAAAGTGGTTAAGGAATAGAAAACTTTGTGGTGGACTAACAAGGCAGGAGCAAGTCTCTTTACAGAACAATCCATATGCTGTATATATAGATTATTTCATTTTAGGAATATTCCTAGTAATCTTGTAGATAAGCAACTTTGTGAATCTTGGGATATTGACGTAATAGTACTGAGTTAGTGTGTAAGTTGTTTTGTAGCTTATGCTACAGGGTGGTTCTCCCCTGTAGCAAAATTTTGCTTTCCTACCAAAATCCAGCTTAGTCAAGCCATATTGTACGAATAATCCGATCGTGAGCATGAGTATCAAGTGTAGTCTTGAGATAGCAATCACCAGTTTAAAGGCCCTATTTGAGCATGTAGGTACCAAGGAAAGAGGGAGATCAACAAAATGCAATGCTGGTCTCTTCATACCGTATACAATAAAAGATATTTCAATTGAACAAGACAACTAGAAAAGTAAATTCTTCTCTCCTTTCATACCATAGTTAGGTATCTTACCATCTTGGGCTCCCTACGATGATTGGAAAAAGGAAGAGAAGGTTTTTCAAAGACATTGTGGATAGAGTTAGAACAATAATTAAAGGATGATCGAAAAAAATTCTTTCTTTCGGGGGAAGAGATATCTTTGTTAAAGCAGTTCTTCAAGCAATTCCAATGTATGCAATGCAATGCTTCCTACTCTCGAAATCTCTTCGTGATGAGATATCGACGGTAGTAAGAAGGTTTTGGTGGCACAACAATGATGAAGGAAAAGGAATATCTCGGCTCAAATGGAATAAAGTTTGTCAACCAAAGAGTATAGGGGGCGTGGGGTTCCAGATTTGCACTTTATCAACCTTTCTCTTTTAGCGAAACAAGGACGACATCTCCTTCACAACAAGAACTCATTTTGCCATATAGTCTTTAAAGCTAGATACTTTCCGAATTGTTCCTTTATGGAAGCAAGTGTCAGTTGCAACCCCTCTTTCCTTTGGTGAAGCATTTGGAACAGATAAGCTATTCTTCATAAAGGTGCTAGATGGTGGATTGAAATGCTCTCACCACACGAATTAAAGATTTTTGGACTCCAACCCAATTAAATTCCTTGGCTCTATCCCCTTGTACCAACTTCAACGAAGGATCTAAGGTTTGTGAAGTCATTGATGCAAGCTGAATGGTGTAGAGGGAGAACCTTATTAAGAGGGAGTTCTCTAAAGAGGAAGCAGAGGCAATTTGCAAGATTCTGTTGGTGAACCAGAATGCTAAAGATAAACTGATCTGGAATTGGAATGCTGATGGGAATTACTGGGTTCGAAGTGGGTATAGTGTTTGCTTCAATCGGTTAACAACTTGGGACCTCATAGAATTGCATGAAACTTTATATGGAAAGCGAAGGTGAGCAACAAAATCAAGATCTTTTGTTGGAGAGTGTGCAATAATATTCTCCCCTTAGGTTGTGCTTTGAATGCACGAATACAAGGCGCCAGTTTTGCTTGTTTAAGATGTGGAAATGAATTAGAAGATATTATGCATGCCCTGCATGAATGCCCTATTGCTAAGAGTGCATTGGCCTTAAGTGGATTTTCAACTCAGATTTACGATGGGGACGTGAACAGTTGGGGGGGGGGAATGGATTGAATGTGTAACTCGGAAATTGAAGGAAGATGATTTTGACAGGTTCCTTTTTTTTCATTTGGACATTATGGAACTAGAGAAATGCTTCATTTTTTCGCAATTCCAATAATACCAATGTGAGAATTGTTGAAAGTGTCAAGAATTGCTACAAGGATTTCACTGAATCAAATGTGAGAAGCCAAAGAACTTATGGTTATTCACCTTGCTGCCAATCGAGAAGCCCAAACTTCAATTTTATTAAGGTCAACTTTGATGCTAGTTTTAAGGCATCAAACAACATTGGAGGGGTGGGAGTTGTGTTAAGAGACATTGAAAGATTTGTGGTCGGTGTAACAGCTTTGAAATTGCCTATTGCAGCAAACGCTGCTACTGCGGAAGCTATTGCAGCTGTTAAAGCCATTGAAACAGCTATTGACATGGGATTTTCCTATGTTAGTATTGAAGGTGATGCAAGAGTGATTTTGAAAGGATGAAATAGTAAAGAAGATGACTTCTCCGACAAATCTTTGCTGCAACAGTTTCCTGAGTTTCGTGTCAACCGTACAGGATAAGAAGGCAACAAGACTGCCCATGAGCTTGCAAAATTTAGCAGTACTCTTGATAATGATTTGTATTGGATGGAGGACCATCCTGCTTGTATCCACCAAGCTATTTTAACTGATGCTGTGAATCTCTAATGAAATGTTTGATGTTTCCATTCAAATAATAATAATAATGGGTTTATTTTTATTTTATTTTATTTTATTGAAAGTACTGAAAATTCAAACAACTCTATTTATAATTTTAAAATCAAAGAAAAGGCAAAAGTCGAAACTTAGTTTGACTGGAGATAGCAGGTGTCTCTATTTATTATTATTTTTATAATACCATATTCAAGGAAGGCGAAATCAAGTAAGTCTCTTTAAATACGATGATAAATGTGTTTCAATATTTAAACTTATATTTTCCTGTACTAATAACATACCAATTTCAACTAAGTTAAGGCTTGATTAACAATTTATCTATTTATTATTAAATAAATTAATTTAAACCTTATATTATTAAAAAATTAAATAAGACCAAATTTGAATAAGAGATAATATTTATTGTTTAAAAGATATCATTTATTATTAACATAATTAATATTTTGAAAAGTTTTTATTGTTATGTAAATGAAATTTTTTATTTTACATTGAATTGCAAATAAAAAATTAATAATTTTTATATCATATTTTACCTAATAAATGTTAAGTTTATTACAATTTAATATTATTTTATTATTTTTAGTAGTATGATAAATTAATACATTTAATAGTAAATGGAGTAAACCGATGTAATCCCTGTAATAGAATACTTGTCAGGTAATTTCGAGGCTGGACATCACTATGAATCAAACTAAACTGTGCCATTAGTTTGAGTTATGTCTTTTATACTAAAACTTGCTTGATTTCGCCTTCCTTGAATCCACATGGTGGTCAATAATTGCCCATCTAATTATGTCTGCTATGGTTTCTTAATAGCCCCATACGAATATGGTATCATTAATTATTCATCTTTCAGATTCTGGTAAATAAACATTTGTAAGGTTGAACTGTTTGAAGAAGATCATCGTTTTCTGCACAATCCAACAAACTAGTCAAGCTATCTGGGTTACCTTCAAGCTTCCAGAGAAGAGTATATATGAAATTTAACACTCCTTACCTTTGTGGGATCGCCGGCCACCACATTGCTTGTTGAGCTTTCCATAAAGAAGATCAAAAGCAGAGTACAGACAACAAAAGGATGCTGGAGTGGAGTGCTCGAGAAGAAGACAAGGTAGGACAATGACATTGTTTCAAGCTGAGAGCTCCTTCAATTCAAGGGAGCCTATCAGAATTTATTAACGGGAACAAACAAATCCAAGGGCTTTTCTTGCACTTCCATTCTATCAGATCATAGGGTTTTCTTTTGCTAAAAAGAAAAGTAGTTCAGCTATATGGTTCTTCTATGGTGGCTAGTTGTTTTATTTATATGATTGCTGAAAGGGATCCGAATATAGAAAGGAGAAACGGACAAATAACAATTACATTATGCTGTCAAGGCACTTTTCATCCCACTTGGAAGTTCGATTAAAAACAAAATATGATGGTCTATATAATCCATCCCTCCTCCCTGGAATTGCTGCAACACACAGTAAATTTCCTCAAACCTTGCTAAGAAGATGGCAATTTCGAAATCGCATCTGTACCTGTTACTGCTACTAGTTTGTTTTCCATGGTCAGATGGTCGCCCTCTTGGTCCATACACAGAGGGACGGGACTTGATTAGGTCCATTCGAGCATTGGCTGCCAGGGAAGCTTTTAAGATTGGGCGTACACAAAATGAAATCGATAACAAGAACCTGTACCAGTCTAAACGAGTTAGCCCCGGTGGTCCTGATCCCCAACATCACTCCATCCATCATTAGCAAACTAGTGTCAAGTTCGGTTAGTTTCTGTAATAAATGTTAGGGTAAATTACTTACTCAACAGATAAGTTTTCGTTTTTAACCACTTAATTAAAAAAAGTTATAATTTGGTTACTAAACTATTTAAAAGTTTTCATTTAAGTCATTGAACTATTAAAACTAATGTTATATGGTTTTCTTTGTTCGTACTATTTGCACTAATAGAAAGCTTTTTTCTCTTCTTTCTCGTTCAGTCTTTTTTTATGAAACAATTTTAAAAGTTATGAATTTGCAAACCAAAATTCAGGTAGTTTTTTTTCGATCTCCTACACTAACCGTTAGATTGACTTGGATCTAAGGTATGTTTTTCTACTTGTCGATGTGTATTGATCCACCATACCGATCGTCGAATTGTCACTTGGAGTTCGCTTTTGAAACTTAAAAAAAAAAATGGTCTAATGACTTAAATAAAATTTTTTTGAATAGTTCAATGACTTAAAGATAATTTTTTGAATAGTTCAATGATCAAATTATAATTTTTTAAATTAAGTGATCAAAACAAAATTTATCTATAATTTAGTGATTAATGATATAATGTAACCTAAGATTAAATTTGAAATTCGAATAACAACATATGAAAAATTTCCCTTATTCTCAGATTGTGTTAATGGAAAAAGTTGTCAATCCAAATATTACTATTTCCAATAAGTTTGTTATTTTATGAATGCTTCTGCTACATGTTAGATGACTTCACATGAGGGTTTTCAGGAATGTAATTGTTCTTCTTTTCCCCCTAATTTTGATAGTATGGGGAAAGGGATTAGTACTTGGATTCTCTTATTTGAAGGAGTAATGACGTGGCTCAAGTGTTGGAGTATAGTTTTTAATTTAAATTACAAAAAAGTAGTCTACTGCAGTTTCTGAACATTTTGTTACCCTTTTCTTAACTTATTTCTTTGCGACATCATTGAAAGACGCGCTTAGTGTCAAAGGGAATGGTTAATATTATACAAAGAAAGGCTTACAAAAGATTAGAAAACACCACAAATATATATAGCCTAACTGAAACCACTGTTGGGCGGTGCTCAGTGGCTGCATTAACTAGGATTTTGAAGTGATCATGATCCATGGATAATATAAACAAACCTATATATAATATTCTACTAACCTACAGGTTGGATCATCCTATTTCAGTGCTGAAATCTTACACCGATATCATACAAAGAAGTATCACTTTTGGAATCAAAGTGAATCGGGTCTTATCGGTTAACAAAAGACCAAGGATAATTCATACTTGAAGTACCTTTATGTCACTTTCTAAGTTAAAAAAACAGAAAATCAATCCATCTAAAGCTTGCTCCAGCCGGAAAGCCATATTCTCTTTTTGGACGATTTTTTAACCTGTACAATTAATATGCGATTTATTACATTCATAACCAAAAAAAAAAAAAAACATTTATTAGTATTAATTTTTATGGTTTATTGATCATGGTGGCAATGTCCACGCCAACACTTCTTCTGCCCTCTTAGTTGAGTGTCACAAACTGCCGTTGACCTGAATAGCACAACCTCGTGTGGCACCATTATTACTTTCAGTCATAATCAACTTTTCTCGTATCCATTTTTCGCGGATTATCTTAGTTTTTATTGATGTATTGTTTTAAAGCCCTCTCGCTTGATCTGGCCTTACGAAACTATTCTCATCCAATCGCATAGCTCAAGCGAGGACACCTACTCTCGTTCCACATATGTCATTAGTGCCCGCAAGACGTCTCAACTATTATCTCCATCGATGATCTTAAGCATCGACCATCATTGTCCAAGATGCAAGGTATCGTGGCTCAAGGCTTGGTGGAACCCAACACCAAATCCACGCTCACTTGTCGCATCTCAAGTGCCAGAACCCAATGGCACTATTCAATTGTTGGCCACTCGCCAACTAAAGGGTGCTTCTAGCCCATCACATTGCCCATAAGGGCTACTCCAAGGGTCAAGCTCATTTGCCCCACTTAAGGCTCGTCTCAAGCATAAACATCCAACATTATGCACTCAACGCAAGGATTGCCTTATTGCACTGTCCCAGCTCTGAGCACTATGCTCAACCTCTATCTTTATGTTCCCACAATACTAGTAGCTAGTTCACCTACTAGTTATCTTGATGTTCCGTCGCATCTTGATGCTCCTCCTACAAAGCATCGTCTTAAGATCCCAAAGACAACCCAATAAACTTTGGGTGGAGGATCCCGCAGGGCTTACATAAAATCTATGGTCGAACCCCAGCTTTCCAACCACTACGTGATACGAGGCTCGTTGGCCCCAAACCATCCCCAAGTTTCCTCTTGAAGAGACATAGAGCATCCACTTGCCAGTGAACGCACACCATGACATCTCGCTTGCCATCGAGCAGCTCACTTGCACCAAGGAAGTCTCATCAACTAGCCAAGGTGAGGGGGAGGTGGAGAGCTAACACTTTTCACTACCCCCTAAAGAGCTAAATAGCTTTTATAGCTATGCTCCTAGGGAACACCGAGGGTTTTCTTATTTGGCACTCTAGGGCCATCTCATGGGCATTCTCCAAGCATGCTTGCCTCACACTTGGGCTACTGATGATCACTAAACTAACTATAAATACAACTAAGACAAGCGCACCTATCCAACAATAGTATAGCTATGGTGACTAGGGAATATCATATCGACGAGGACTAAAGGTATTAGTAATTACCGTTTTCTTATTATTTAGCCGACAAATAGGAGTGATTGTGTTTTAATCTAAAATTAGTAAACTAATTTTAACTAAGAATGTAACAGAGAATGAAATGGGAAAATAATCGAAGATAACCAATGTGATAGACAATACCCAAAAATGAATCCACCTAGACTTCACCTATTATTATGACTCTGAATTAAACGATTTATTCATTTGTGTTTTGATTCGTAGAAATCCCCAAATTATGTTAATATCTCTTTCGAGAGTAAGAACAACTAACTTTAGGTTGATTAATTGAAATCTCTTTCTAATTAAAACCCCTATTGTCGCATTACCTCGATATATAGATTCCCCTATTAGATTTTACTCTAATCCGGTAGATTTATGTCGTCTTATTTCTAGGATTGCATGCAACTCCACTTAATTATGCTAGACCTACTCTTAAATAGAGACTTTTTCTCCACTAAAATAAGCACATTAAACATGAATTAGTATCTCGAAAATATTAAAATAAGAAATAAACATACATAATTGAGAACAAGAATCAAGTATTTATAATATAAATCAGAAATAAAATAATAAGATTCATCATAGGTTTCATCTTCCCTAGGTTTCTAGGGAATTTAGTTCATAATCCTGAATAGAAACATCTCAAAGTTAGAATAACTACAAGACATAAAGAAACTCAATAAAACTTTGAAAGAAATTAAAAGAAGATATTTGATCTTGATGGAGATCTACTTCTAAGTTGATTCCGATGGTGTTCTTCAAGTGTTTTCTTTTATCTTCTCTGATTGCCCCCTTATGTCTTCTTCTAATGGGTATTTATAGACTTTAGAATGCTCAAAAACCTTAAAAATTGGGTTTTTCCGAGTATTTGGGAAGTAGGGTACGAAATCGACATAGGCTGGCACATGGGCGTGTGCCCAGCCCATATGGAAATGCCCAGGCCGTGTGTGTAACGGCCTAATTTTCAGTGGTGTCGGAAATGGTGATTTTAGATCACTAAATTCGACAAATAAGATTGAACAAGATAGTAATTTAATATTTATGAGTCAAGTAAGAATTTAGAAGAATTTGTGAAATGGTGAAATTAGTGAATTAAAAGAATTTATTAGGTCAAACGGGTCAAAAATGAGGTATCGAGACCTCAAAGTTGAAAATTGAGCTATAAGTATTTTTATAAATATTTATGGAGTGTCATTAAGTTAGTATTAAAGTTTCGTTAGAAAATTTTAACGTTTGGATGGCTAATTAATTAAAAAGGACTAAATTGAAAATAGCGCAAAATTTGTTAAATTGTGAGTAAATAGCTTAAGTATTTAAAAAGATGGATTTAAAGAGCAATTAGACCCAAAGGTTAATGGCTGGACGGTTTGGGTATGAAATAAGCAAGAAAACAATGTGAACAAGGGGCAAAATTGGAAATAGCATAAAAGTTAATAGTTAAATAATGATGTAATTGAAAAATCTAGACATTTCTTCATATTTTCTCAGCCAAAACGCCATAGAAGGTCTGGAGAAAGCTGGGTTTTCATATTTTTACATCATGTGAGTTTAATTCTTACTTTTCTTGATAATTTTTATATTTTTATGACTTTTACAATTAGGTCCACTTGTAGAATTCATTAGTTTTTGATTTTATGGGTGAAATTGGAAGTTACCCTGGATGGATAAGGGAATTTTATGATGAATTATTATGAAATTTAAGTTCTAATTTCATATTAAGGTGGTTTTATTAAGTGATTTTGATAGGAAATGATATTTAGGACCTAATTGTGAAAAAGTTGTGAATTGAATGTTTCTGTTGAAATTAAGAATATAAAAGGTTTTGAAATAGTTTATAATGATAAAATAAACTGTTAATTGAGAAAAATTAGTTCAATTGAAGGGTGAATTGAGCAGGGACTAAATTGTGAAAACTATAAATTTTGGGGTAAAAGTGCAATTTCGAAATTTGAACAGCATAAATTGTGAAGTGAAATAGAATTGAAATGGATGCTAATGAAGGAATAATTTTATAATTATAGATCAAGAAAACGAACTGAATCGTGGAAAGGAGAAAATTCAAGAATAGTCCCTGAATTTCTACGACTTTTGCAAATTAGTCCAGGTAAGTTCATATGGCAAAGTTCAATGTTTTGTTATGAAAATCTTATGATTGTTAAAGTATTTTATTGTTGATGAATACTATCAATTTGCATTAACTAATAAATAATGTGTAACTAAAAGTACAAATTAGTAGGAACAATGGATTTGAGTGCTTCTATTCTGTGACCCTGATGAATTGACGAAAAATATGTGATAAGTGCGCCCGTTTAAGACCATAGCTGGGCTATGGCATCGGTGCAATGTGATAATGTGACTCCGTATAAGACCATAGCTGGGCTATGGCATCGGTATAATGTGATAATGTGATTCTGTATAAGACCATATCTGGGATATGGCTTCGGTATGATATGTGAACCGTGTAAGACCATGGCAAGGCTATGGCTTCGGTGTGTGATGCGTAACAATGTGAAAGTCCATAGTTTACTATGGCAATGTGATAATGAAGCACTCAATTCCCTTATTGTTCCCTAATTTGACAATGAAGTAAATGAGAAATGGGCCTAAGGGAGTTAAATTCTGAGTAGCCATATGGAAATTATTCCAATGAGTTATTAATGAAATTGTGATTTGGAGGATGAAATAGTTAAACTAATAGATATATGATTGTGTACGATATTTGATATGATTTGTGTTTATATGCCTATGAGCTTACTAAGCTTCAATAAGCTTACTTGTGTGTGTTTAATATTTTTATGTAGATTGACTTGAAGTGAAGTGGGTAGATCGGATCAACACAACAGGGCACACTATTCAGATCAATTCCGGTAGTTTTTGTTTTATGTTTAAAGATTTATATGGCATGTATAGAGTTTGAATGAATTGAAGTAAAGATGTTATAAACTAGTTAACAATATTTGTACTAAAACAGTTTTTGGTAAGTAGCAGTAGTTTGACTTTGAAAAATCACTAAAAATAGTAGAAATGGAATTAAATAATGAATAAGTTATGGAATCGAATCTTGATGAGTCTATTTTCATATGGAAGAAGCAAAACAGGTATATGAGCTATATTTTATGAGATGTTTAAATTTTTGTGAAACAGGGCCAGAGCAATTTCTGGATCCCCTGTTCTGACTTTGGAAATTCACCATAAATTTTACAAAGATAATTAGAAGTCATACTTTATATGTACAGATTCCTTATTAAGTCTAGTTTTATTAGAGACAAACGGCATAGTCATTGAAGCTCTGTACAGAGAGATATCTGATTCGTAATACACAAAGGTCAGAGTAGTCAAACCCTGAAACAGGGGAGATTTTAACTAATAAACTGTACTAATTGGATTGACCAAAAATTCTAGAAAAAAATTGGTAAGTAGATATATGAGTATAAATTCGGGAAAAATTTACGGATTTGGATTTCGAGTTTTATAACTCGAGATATGAATTATTTAGCAACTATGACGCAGTTGGACAGTTTGTCTGAAAAGTATGATATAAATTATCTAAATTTGGTTAAGTGCTCAAATAAGTTTAGTAGTGCCTTGTGCTCGACTCCGGCAACGGTCTCGGGTAAGGGGCGTTACAGTGTGGCTCCTGCAAACAACTATGTTTGTCCGATTTTGGCTCGTTTTTTGCCCCTTTCCCTCCCAAATGCTCTCCTAAGTATAGAAACATGAATTTAAAGGATTAAGAGCATCAAATTCACTAATTTGAATAATTAATAATCTAAAACGCATTAAGAATATCATTAAAATCTGTTACTTTTATAGCTTATCAGCTACTCATCGTCTCAACTCATTGCATGAGACCATCACTTGTCCCACATTCATGGGTCTGAAATTGTGCCTTCAGACTCACATCAATCACCCCCTCGACCTTGTTCACTCATGGCTCTTTGCCATGTTACTTACTAGATGCTTCTTGCAAGACACTTGCCCTTTAGGATCCATCATCGGGGAACTCTTGTCCCTAGACTTTGGCCTCATCCCATCCACCAAGTGGGTTGTCACGGTGGCAATGTAGCCACAATGTCAGACCATGACACTGAGGCACACACGATGTAATTAGGGGCAAAAATACTAGAAATAGAAAGATCAAAGTTATATCCAAATTGAATTGCTCTAAGCTCATCAACAACATTCGAGGTTTGGCTTGAGTCTCGTAAGAACCAGATGGCATTGTGCACGACAAAAGCCACTAAAAATTGATCTTGCTTAATAGACTTGATGATTTGTGTCTGACTTAGATTCTTGATCTATTAAATGGGATTGATTGCTTTATTGGTAAAAAGTTGTCTAAACAATTCTAAAACATTTCATACTTGAATTTGATTTTTTTTTTAAATTTTGTATTTAAGTTTTTTGTGTAACCGACATGTGAAAAATGACATGAAATTTAATTGTAGGAATCATTACATTTATTTGGAGTTTCCTTTGTTTAGCTAAACAATATGTTCAAATTTTATTTTACATTGGAGTTGAGATTACTGTGACTATTATGGTAGGAATGACTTAAGAGGGACAACAAGCTTAAAGCATGGTCTGGTCTTCACCAAACTCTCAACTCCACAAAAATATAGTCAATATCAAAGAAAATCCATGTTCAAAAACTGTGCTTTGAGATATACTTAACAAATGGATATTGAAGAAGAAATCAAAAGTGTTAAAAACCCTAACTAAAATAACTCCATTGTGTTAAATAAAAAAATAAATTAAACTAAAAGTAATTGAACATTTAAAATACATATTGGTCATACATTGATTATATGTGCTATAAAAGATAACACTGTAATATATTGGAGTAATTTGTATAACATTTGACAAGTTTAAATACCAAAATTGACACAAAAAAAAAATTAAGTACCAAATTAGAAAAAAATGTAAGTTCATATACCAATTGGAAAAGAAAAGCTTAGGTATTAAATTAAGAAAATATGTCAAGTTAAGTTAAAAAAAAATTATATATTAAAAAAATGTCAAATTGAAAGTGTAAAATGTTATATTAAATCTTAGCTAAAAAATTAAACTCAATCGTTAATAGTGTTTGGTAATTTCTATTAAGATTTGCCATCGATAGATTCATGCAATAGTATCAATTTTATAAGCAAATTAGTATAAATTCGAGCGTACTTGATAGTAAAGGAATTTTTGTTAATGTTAACAATAATACTAAATTTTTTTAAAAAATATTTTTACTTTTTAAATACATAAATTAAATTTCAACATCAAAATATAAAGATTGACGGCATGATTTGAATAAAACATGGTGCGGTTGTCGCGTATCGAATGCAAATTTATTAAAATATTGATTTAAATTTTCCTCAAACAAGTAGTATATATGCATATCTGCCACTTTTATTTCTCTTCTGACTCTTTCTGAAATAACAGAGGAAGCACTAAGAATTGAATGCAGGGATTTATATCCAAACTCCACTTCCACCAACAATTCCTTCAACTTTTCTTTTGGTGTCGAAATCAAGGCCATGTGTGTACATTTAAGATATTGTTGTTATAGAGTTAAAGCAAGAACAATTGAACCATGGAGCTGTATTCTATTTCTATGCTTATCTATCACTGCAGATTATGGGACGGAAAGACGATGATATAACTATAGCTTCTCCATATGGAAAAAATAATAAAAAATTGATTTGATAAAAGATAATGTCTCTTTCATTACAAGGTTCAAGCTTATTAAATGTGATCCTATAAACTCATAACACCATTTTTAAAATGCACTGCAACTAATATTCTTCACTGCAACTGGTGCTTTACTAGAATGGATAATATAAGGGCGAGTATGGAATGATGTCCTGAGAAAAGATTATGGAATGATTAGCGTGTGAGATATGATCTTTCAAATATAAAAATAAATAAATAAATAAATGTTGAATTATACCTATATCTTGGGCATATACCCGTATTTGAGACCGCTCCTGAGTTTGGATTCATAGTTGCAGGATCCTCCAAGTAAATTGTGTACACTTGAATCAAAGACCAGAAATTTCAGCTGAACCATTAGATTGAGTGCACAACCTTCTACAGGACTGCATATTTTAATGGAAAAGATCGTTTAAATGTTTACAGCTGCATCCATGCTCGTGTGGCTACAAATATTAAGAATGCAAAGAGAAACAGTTGAAAAGACAAGAAATATTAAGAAAGCAAGAAATAAGGTTTTACGTTTGTTTGGTAGCTCTTAAGAATATACAATACGGACAAAATCTCAAGTTCGTGCCAAGTATTGGACATAGATTAAGGCCAAAAAATGATTTGTCTTTACTCTACCCTATTAGCCGAAAACAATGCCCTTGACCCTTGACAGAAACGAGAAGTTGCTGGATCTAATCCAAACTCCTCACTGGAGAAATATACTCAGAGTGCATTTTGTGAAGAGGAAATAACCATCTGATTGGATAATGGAAAGAATCCAAAACTAGTCCGCATTTGTTGCTATTAATTCTAGCCTAATGGACAACTCATTGTTAATCACAGATTAGTCGGTTCTTTGCTTCATTTGAGGTACTTTTTGGAGTTAATAATCACAACGAATATCAACCACATGCTATGGGCAGGTACATATAGGGAAGTAAAAAAAATAAATAAATAAAGGAAGTCCAGGCCTAACTTAACTATCAAATTAGGGAAAGTGCATGTCTCTCTCATTTAACGCTTAATGTCTCTTTTCATTCACTGATCAGCAGCATCATTCTGGGAGAGATTTCTGAACAAGGAGGATCTAATTGATGCTCCTTCGTCTGACTGAACTAACTGGCTAAGCACTCGGCAACTTTCGAATCCTTTTTGTGTCACCAATGACAGTAAAATAGCTTGTAGGTGCTGATGTTGATTGTTGATCTTATCTAGAACTGCAAAGCAGCCAGGGAAAAAGGGTTTGAAACTAAAGGCAAAATCCTTGATTATCTGAAAGCATCGTTTGTGTATATTAATTTGACGCTTGTCTTATCCCCGAGAGGCCCTTACCAATAAATGAATAACCGGTGACAAATAAAGGGGTTTCTACTTTACCTCATGGAATTGGTTTAATGAAAAGCTTTTTTATTGAACTTTTTATTATAAACTGTCAATGGTCGGTGTGGTTTATCCACTAATCCTCCTTGGCAGGCACATGAATGACCATGCCTAACATGCAGTGACGTATTCTCGATTTTATCCATGTGTGAAGTTGCGAACCTCGTAAATGAATCAGAATCAGTATTAGGCAACAACGAGTTTAATAATCCAAAAACTTGCAATACGCCAAAATAAATGTTGGCTTATGGAGATCTTATTGGCAAAGCGTCGTCAGAATAGTCTCTGCGGCTTTAAACTTAGTTGTGCTAACATGATCACGATTGTCTTTACCAGTCAGATGACATTTTACAGTCGACTGATTGATGAACGATCTCTCATCCACTTTGTGATGAAGTTTATTCGGAAGTCTATAAATACGGGAAGCCTCTTCTACTTCCCATGTCAAAGCAACAATGTCTATCTTTAGGTGTCTGATGTGCCTTACCTTGATTTTACTTTTGTCTGCAGCCTCTGAAAGTCGCCTCTTGATAGAGAAGACGAATGTAAAACAATCCATCGAGGCCTGGAGACAGTACCTGAACAAAGAAGCTGAGAAAAACGGGTATCAACAGCCTGAGAGAACAAGTCCTGGGGACCTGACCCCCACCACCACTTCATAAATAACTAGATTCTAGTTTTCTTATGGGAGGTGGCTCCGTTGTACTCATTAAAGAAGATACCATTATCACAGCCTAGCAGCCAACAAGGTACCGCTACCTTTTTAGGTTGTCGATGTCAATAGCCATAAATCGGTATTATCTTTTTATCGGATGCCTATTGACTTCTCAAAATTATTATTTAAAAGTACATCTCCCCATGTTCAAACCCAAGCCTTGATACCCGACTCTTCAGGGTATGAGTTTGAATATTGAGAGACGCGGGTTTAGATAATATAGTTTTGAGAAGTTAACAGGCAGCCAAAGATGATAATGCCGACTTATGAGCATGATACCCACGTCCTAAAATAGCGATAATACGAAGTAAGTGGACATGTAAAGAGAAAAATACTAACTTATGCAACGAGTACACAGTGATATCTTCTTTAAAGAGTAAAATAAAATTCATATCTTCTTACAACTTATATCTTTCTCTTCTATAAATATCTGTAGATAAAAACATCAAAATGTGTCCACTTGAGGAACACAAGGCATCGAATGTTATATTTTATGTTCCGTTTTCGGTCGACATAAATCAATGTTCCAATTTTCAGTTTTTATACCATGATCATAAGATATTCTACGTACTTTGCACTTCTTTAACTTGATAATTAACAAATGTACTAAAGCACATGCATTCCTTTAACTTCAACCTCAAATTTGATAATTCTAAGAATACATCCACAATAAAATTAACTCTAATCCATTACGAAAATTTTATTATAATATCTAATATTTTTTATTAAAATAAAGGATAAACATTAAAATTATACATTAATTTTGATGTAGGTAAACTTTAATTTGGTATAATTATACGCATTAAATTTTGATTGTGGTTTAAATACATATTATATTAATTTGCATCCCATGCAATTTTATTGTATTTAATATAAAGATATATGTAATAAAGCCATTTTTTTATAAAATATATTTATACAGTTAATATAACTTTGAAATTAAAATTTTGGAGAACATTATTAGGAGGGGCAACTATGAATGTAACAGCTCGTTTTTCAATGGTGTCAAAAATGGTGATTTTGAAATCCTATTTCCAATAATTAATATTTACGAGATTAGTATAAATTTTTATTAAAGTTTAGTCCCTTAATTTTGTAAAATGGGTAGTTAATTAAGGTGCAAGGACTAAATTGTAAAAATGGTAACAATTAATCTCTCTAAATTTTTAATTAGTCGAAGGACCAAATGAAAAATTGACCATTTTTGATTAGCTAAACGGGTGGTGGATGTTGATTACAACTAGAGGTGATCATGGGCCGGGCCGGGATCGGGCTGGGCCCAAACAAAATTTTAGGCCCGTCTACTAGGCCCGGCCCCGGCCCGACCCGACCCGAAATAAAATTGCTAAGCCCGAGCCCAGCCCGACCCGGCCCATATTAATTTTTTTTGCTTATTTCATTAAATAAAAAATTTAAAAATATAATAAATCAAATATATTTAAAAACATAAAAACAAATATTAAAACAAATAAAAATGATACTAAAACAATTACTAAAACAATTCTTAAAACAATACACAAATTGACAATGTAATAAAAATGGTTATATTAAAAATTTAAAATGATTAAAAATAAAATAAAAAAATATATTAATATATAATTCGGGCTGGGCCGGGCCGGGCCCAGGCCAAAAACTCTTACCCGGGGCCCGACCCATTTTTCTAAACGGGCCTTGTTTTTTTTCCCAAGCCCATTTTTCGGGCCTATATTTTTACCCAAATCCTCTCATTTTTCGGCCGGGCCGGGCCGCCCAGCCCATGATCAGCTCTAATTACAACCCACTAAATTTGTTAAATTTGATTAAATTTAATTAATGATAATTAATTAGGTTAAATTTTGATTAATTAAATTTAACTGAATTTTAATTAAACTATAAAAGACAAAATAGGGAAAAAAAAGATGATAGCTTTCTTCATCTTCTTCATGTTCAACTAAATTTGAAAGAAAACCCTTTTTTCATACTTCAAGCATTCGACCTTTATTTAGTTATGATTTTTTAGTCTTTTTCTTGTAATTTTTATGTTTTTGATGTCTCGGAAGCTTGATTTAGCTAGCTCGTGTATCAATTTTAAATTTGTTGAAGTTTTCCAAAGTTACCATTGTTGAATGCTTAATGAAATTAGTGTTAATTTGTTATATTTTAAGAATAGATATTAAAAAAAGACTAGTTTATAAAATTTAATTGCTAGTTTGTGGGACTAAAGTACATAAAATTTGAAATTGATGTTATATTTTTGTAATTATAGATAGTAGAGGGTTGTAGAAGGATGTAATTGAGATCGATTTTGAAATCGAATCTCAAATTTGAAAGTTATAGCAAAATTGATTTTAGGGGCTAAATTGAATAACATGAAAAAGTTTAGGTAACATTCAAACAATGAAATTGAAAATTCATATGCGTATGGTACGATGATTTAAGGTATTTGAAATTGATAAAATGAAATGAATTATCGTATAAATCGGGATTTGAATCAACTGAAGGATAACCGAGGAAAAGACAAAATTTCAGATTAGTTCTCAACATATTGCTTATTGTTTTTTTTTCTAGGTAAGTTCATATAGAAATTACTATGTTATTTATGTTGTGTTTCAAATATATCTTATACTGTTTATCAGTTTAGGTCAATTATAATTCTGACGATTTTGGCATCTACAGGACTAAACTGTAAGTATGATAAATATAATATTACAAGTGAACATGATGTATGGAATAGATGTGAAATGTTTATATACTTGAATGATATGTGTGATAGCCCAATTTTATCCGAGCCCAAATTGCAAATAAATAAAAGGCCCAAACAGAAATCAGATAAACAAAACCAAAAAATAAATAATAAAGTCCAATAAAGGAGAGTCCATTTACAACAAATGTGGCCCAATATGGCCCAAATGAAGAACCCTAAAGCCTATGACACTAAAAGCTAAATAGAAACCCTAATGCCCCCTATGTCGCTCCTCCTTTCACAAGCACGCCGCCCGAAGATCCTCGTCCCAAGGTTTGCCATTTCTGTTGCCATTTCACCAAAATGGCAAAAGGTCTGTCTCTCCTCTCCGTTGGCTCCGCCACTTGCAAGAAAAGAGAAAAAGGGATAGATACAAGTGCATAAACAACAAAAGCAAACAATAAAGAAAAAAATAATAAATAATAAATAATGTTGTAAATCGGCTATAAAAGCCACAACAATCGCAATGTAATTTTTTACAGAAAAAGCAATAAAAAAAACCAACAGAATATAAAATTTCGAAGGAGATTTATTTTTTCTTTTATTTATTTTTTCGAATATTTTTATATATAAAAAAAATTAAAAAAAGAAAAAGAAGGAACTTACCTGATGCTTCGTGTTCTGCCACCAAAAGTGGTCGAGGTCGTCACCTCTGATGAAAGGTGAACCCTTTTAAAAACCCTAAAATCGAAGGGTTCCCTTTTTTGCGACTTTTGGTAAGTTTTTCGAGAGAATCGACCCCAGATTTGAGTTTTAAGAGTCGAAAGGCCAAAAAGGAGACTTTTTTGCATTTTCCAGCCATTGGGAATGGCGGAGTCCGTTGTCGGCGACCGATGGCTAACGTGGAGGCTCGTTGAATTAGTGGCCGGTCCTAGGGTGTGTTTCAGAGAAAAAGAAAGGGGTTTTCGATTTTTTTTTAAAAAAACTAAGGTTGAAATGATTTTTTTCAGAATTTTTTAACTTAAATAGGAGGTCAAAATGGTGTCGTTTTGAAAACTGACCCAAGACCCTACCCAATACACGTAGGATTCGCGTGTTTATTATGCGAGGGGTTTATTTGTGCTTTTGGTCCCTCCGCTTTTTAGGCGATTTAAAATGTAGTCTTTTTTACCTTTTAACTTTACCACTTTATTTTATTTTATTTTATTCTGGTCCTTGGGCCATTTTTAGGAAATAGACACCCAAACCGCGTAGGATCCGTGCGTTTTCGACAAGGGAGGGTCTAATTTATTTGGTCCTTTCGCATTTTCACTATTTTAAATTTCATCCTACTGCTGTTTATTATTTCTTTTAATTTCACCCTTTTATTCTATTTTTTGTGCAATTTGGTCCCTCGATTATTGTGAACCCATTAAAGGAAGGACACGTGTGAATTTTTTGGGGGAAAATTGGCTTTCAAGTCCCCATATATTTCATCCTATTTTAATCTAGTCCTTTTGTGTCTTTTTCTTTATGATTTATACTGTTAATTTTGTTATGTTTTTTATTTAGCCTTTTATTTCTTCATTTACTCATTTATTTATGTCCTTTTTGAAATACTTTCTTTAAACTTCATTTAAATTTCAATTTAATCCCTAGTTTGGTTAATTTTGCCATTTTATTTACTATGTCATTTATTTTAGCGTTTAGATTTATATTATTTACGTTTCCTTTTCATTTATACATTTTTATTTTTGTTTTACCTTCATCATTATTATTATCATTATTTTATTAGTCTATATTATAATAACTATGCTATGATTAGTACCATTATTATAAAATTGATATTCTCATTATTATTGTAGTGGCATTGCCATCATCATTTAACAATTCATTCTTTTATTTTATTTTTATTTTATCTTTTGTTTATTACCCTAATATCGTCCTTCCATTTTTACCTACACGGCTATTTCGTTTTATTTTACTATCATCATTTCATGTATTATATCGCAATATGTTCATTCGTTTTTCTTAAAAGAAAACACATATTTTTTTTAAAAAAGGGGGTTATCTTTGCTTTTTTAACGTATAAAATGTTCAAAACTAAGGTAATGTTCATTATTTTTGGAATTGGTATAGTCGTGTTCTTAACTCATGGAATATGGTTTCTTTCTAAAACCGAGATAGTCGAATATCAATTTTAAAAATAAAAAATGAGATTTAAGTATCAACCAAATAGTGTTTATTCTTGATTTCGAGGATTTAAGGCATTGTGTCCTAACTTACGGGACATAATCCTTTATTCTCGATTAACTTGAGATAAGCCATTTTCGTGAAAATTAATTTAGTTAAGTAATGCCTTAATACAAAAAGGGGTCGTGTTTTAAACTCCCTTCAAATTTTCAATTCTCGACACTAAGACATCAAGTAATCAACTAGATACCAATTTTGGGCATCGCGAGGGTGCTAATCCTTCCTTGTGCGTAACCGACTCCCGAACCCATTCCTTAGATTTTGTAGACCAAATATCACTGTTTTAGTAAATCAAACCTTTTATTAAAACGATCAAATTACGAGGTGATTCGATCACACATCATAAAAAGGATTGGTGATAACTCCCATTTTCGTCTTTTTAAAATAAAAGTCGATTTCTAAAAAAGGTTTCGACAATATGTATATGACGATATTACAGGGATTGGAATGAATTGAATATCGTAATAGAGCTCGTATGAACTTAATAAATGATTAGGATACGGATGACATGTCATTAGGGTCCAAACAAAAAAGGAAATAGTTCAATCAAAAAAGGGAAATGGGTGTTTAATCAGAGATAATACGATGGCTTGAGATCCAACATATGTTGCAGAATCTCTAAAGCTAGTGTCAGCATCATCGAACTAAGCTTTTGTGAGCAACCTGATTATGACAGCTTGTGTGAGCAAATTAGTCATGTATATCCGAGTTCATTTTGCTATAGTTCTTCGGGCAAAACAGAAATGAAAACAGTAGCTAAAAACGGAAACGAAATGATTGATTGTGAATTGAAATGTGATATTTATAAATTGAGCATAATTAATAGTATATGTTATAATATGAAATGGTTATATATGTACATGATTTTGGTATTATGGTTTGATGTGCAAATGAACTAACATAGTGATTGTGTGATTGAATTGTGCATGAAACTATATTGTTGCCATAAGATGTCATGTTTGCACCAATGTGTTTTAATTGCTAAATTGTTATAAATATAAAAGTAAGTTAAGTAAATTTCATATGGACTTACTAAGCATTCATTATGCTTATCCGTTACTTTTTCTTTTCCTTATAGATCGTTATTTGTGAAATTTTTTGATCGAATTAGCTTGAAGACCACATTATCCTACAATCTATTTAGTAATCTTTTAATCGTTTTAGACTCGGATTTGTGGCATGTGCATAGGTGTTGCTATATTAACTTAAAAAAATGTTAGTTTGTTTTGAAACTTTGGTTAATGCTTTATTTTGTGCAAACTAATGTTAAGTTTGTACATGTTTGATTTGGTAATTTACATGATATTGTATAGGAAATTTTGAATAGCATAATTAAGCTTGATATGGCATGGTTAAATGTTGGTTTGAATAGCTTAAAAGCATGGTTGTATAAGTGACGTTTGAATAGGTTGAATTGGTATAAAATGGAGCCAAATTGAGGGATATTAGTTGATTGATTTTGGGAAATGGTTAAATGAATGTTATGGAATGTATTTTGGTTGGTTTGATGTAGCTAAAAGGCGCAAATAGGCACCAAATGAGGCAGTGTTATGGTTGGCTTGAAATAGGTACCAAAAAGCTTTATTTGTGTCAAAAATGGAGTCCACTTTGCGATGTCAAGTGATGGTCGTTGTGACAAGACCTAGACTCCGAGCCACGACATGATGAGAAACCTCGTCATCACAACGAGGCAAGTCAATATGTCACATCGCGGCGAGGAAATCTTTCACGTCATGATGTCGTTTCGAAAATTTGAAATTGTTGCAAATTGGTCCTTGTTCGATTTCGGGTCAATTCTAGAGCATACGTAGGCTCGTATAAGTCCCAAAAAAGGTTGAATATGGTGATTATGAACTAAAATGGTTATGATTATATGATTTATGTTTAATTTGAATGTTATTTGTCCGTAGTTGCTCCTAAAACGACTGTAACATCCCGTAACTCGGACCTGGTGATGGGTTGGGCAAGAGGTGTTACAACGAATCCCAAACACGGACCTTAAAAAGGACATGAAGATTATAGAAAAAATTCATAAAAAGTTCCAACATTATTTAACTTTTATTTTTATGTTAAATAGACTAAAATTAACTAGAAATCTTAACAAATGTGTGTTTAAAAATAACATATAATAAATAATAAAACGTATTATTTGAAACTAATTATTAATAATACATGAAATATGCACGTTATTAAAATGAAAAAAAAATTACTTATTATGGTGTCGCCATCAATATTGAGTCGTTTAACTTGTGGCACCAATTCGATTAAATTAAAATGTATAAAAATATCAAAATAAAAATTTAGTTGAGTGATAAATTAAATGTTTTACTAATATGATTGAAATGGGTTCAAATTCCATCATATGCATATTTTAATTGGATTTTAAGTGAAAAGACTAAAACGCCCTCAAATAATATTATTTATTTTAATTATTGAAGGGCATTCCTATAATTTCTTAACTAAGTTGGTGCTTAATTGACTCGTGATACTAACTCAGTCAAAATTTTAAATAATAGTATAGATAAGAAAAATATTTGTTTTTATTTATTATGTTAAAAAAATTAGTTCTTACTTTTTTAAGAAAAAAATTTAAAGGAAATTTACATTTTTTAATTAAAATAATTTTTATGTAATAAATTTATAGTAGCATGGTATGTTATAAGTTATATTATACGTACTATTGTATATCAATATTAGATATAAATTGTATATTTATATCAATATTAATATAAATGAATATTAAAATATGTTTTATGACCAAATTTACGAGTCAAATTTATTAAAATAAAAATATAAAGAAAACCAAGTGAATAAATGAAATAATTGCATTTAAAAAACATAAAATACGATAAAATAATATATAAAAGTAGAAATTAATAATTAATAAAAAAAGTATATTAAAAACATAATTTTACTTAAATACTACACCTGACTCGACTTAAACAATAAAAAAGAAGGGAAACATGTGGTTATATTAATAAGAAAAAAAAATGACCATTTTAATTTGTTGATGTGTCAAATAATGAGGATAGCCACTTGTCAAAATTTTATGAAGAGTTGAAGACGCATAAGATTGTTTTTTTTATATGTTGTCTACCTTGTAATATGTAATATATATGTATATGATATGAAACTTTAATTTTGATTCAATCATACACATTTAAAGAAATAGATAAAATATTTTAATTTCAATTTGTTTGTAAATATTATTATTTATCTATGTAATATGTAGACATAAAATGATGTTATATTGATAATAGTTTTAATAGCTTGTAAAAATTGAATTAAATCAATATCTCAAATATAAAATAACACAAAATAAAATTATATATTAGATCAAAGTCTATGCATAATTTTTCCTTAAAACAATAATTTTTGAAAGTTTAAGAGTGAATGCAATTATCCCATTGCAAAAGACAATCTTTAGCCAGAAAATAAGGTGTATCTATCAAGTGATACTGCATACATTTTGGCAATATGATAGATTAGATGAAAAGACAAATATATTATGTATTTTATTAGGAATTTAAAAAGACAAAAACTGGAACATCATTCAGCCGTTGACGAAACCAAACATAAAGTTGCAAAGATCTTCGTCCAAGGGAAGGGTGGAGATATGTGATTAGGGAGGTGATAAGATTTAAAGGTAAGAGGAAAAACATTACGAGTCAGCGTTGAGCCAAAATCCAAAAAACCTAAAGCAAATGCAAGTTGGATTAGCAACAAAAATTACTTATTGGGAATCAAATAGGTGCCATCTTATATATTATATATAACACCATGTGGAAGGACACTATGTCCTAACATGTAAAGCGCGCAAAGATGAATCCGTTTTTCAGAGTCACGTACTCCGGGTTAAAGGAAAAGACAGAAATCAAATGCAAGAATGACTTCAATGGAATTTGGCAATATATGTCTGTTTCTTGTCTTGTAGTCCAAGGATGGGTTGCTAAACTTTGTTGAAGTTTTTTTGTCTTTTCAAGCAATGCCCCAAATCCTACTTGGACGATGATATCGGTGATGACTGTGTAGCCAACTTTTAATGGGAAATGAATGATGAAATATAGTATAGGGTATGCTCATGTGGGGACCAAAGACAAATGATTCAGCCTTTATGCAATTTGTGGGATAATTAAGTAATCTGGTAATGGGTAGGAAAAGTTATAATCCATGTAAAAACAAAAACAAATATCCCTTCAGGATTTGTCAGCTTCCTGTGCTGTGGAATATTGGACGTTTGCAATGGAATAGGATTATAGATGGTACTATAAAATGCCACTTGCCACTGCCTACTACTACTACTACTACTACTACTCATCAGATCACTCCCACCGGCTTCAGCATATTCAAGCTTGTATTAATTAGCAATGCCTAACTCAACCATCATCCAAGCTTCCCTAGTCATCTTTCTTATTTTGTCAGGAAATGCAATCAACATTTTAGAAGCAAAGAGTTATGGTGGGCGTAAGACAATGCAGAAAAGGATCGACAGCCGATCCATTATAAAGGCATTGACAGGCTATGATTTGTCTGCAATGAAGCATGATGGGAGGAGGGTATTGACGGATGTCTCAAGAATTTCACCCGGAGGACCGGACCCTCAACACGACTAGTTAGCTCCACCTATTACTTACGGATCAACCACTGGCATATTATAATTAAATTGTCTTACACATCAGCAGTTTAAGTGACAATGTGGATGAGGTAATAAGTAATAAACTATATTAATTGTCAGTTTCAATAATTTCTACTAAGAATCGCGAGCCTTCCGTCATGAAGATTTGTTCATATTCATAAATAGAACATTTCTTCTGCATGCGAAGATTATATAGCTTAGAAAACTACCTACTTGGCAAGTTATATATATATATATTGTACCAAGTTTTGAATAAATCAATGCAAGTTTATTTCAGTTGAAATATATAGAGAGAGCTTTGTTATGTTAGCTTCTTCTGTGGTATTAGATATTGAGTCCAATATACTTCACCCTACTAATTAGTTCAATTTGCAACTAAATAGTTAGCGATATAATTCTACCATGAATTTCTTCTGTATTTTGTTGGTAAGATATCTATTGATAACTACATTTAATATACCACGCAAGAGTTATATTCTCTTCATTTTAAATTGTCACTTTTGTTGGTCAAATTTAAAAATATTTGACCTCTTATTATTTTTAACATTTTTTTATAAAATTTAGGAAAATTCTTTTTAAACTTTGATGAATTACCTTTTTAAGTATATGCTTTTTAAATTTTAATTAATTAGAATATTTGAAATAATAAAAGTCAAAATTTAAAAGCAAAAAAAAAAATGTGGCAATTGAATTGAGAGAGAGCGTTAAAATTGTTTGTAGGTTTACATTAAAACTTGTAATACAAGACTTGCTTATAGGTCAGTTTTAGGACTGGATTTTTGTAATTTTGATTCAAATTATTATTTAATTATTAAATATATGTTATTATATAACTATTAAAATATTTTAATACATTTCAAATGTTAAAAAATGAGGTTTTGAGCTTCACAAATCATAATAAAAGTAACTTGATCATATAATATTTAGTTTAATAAGAATTACCTTCGATATAACTTTTTTATCATTAAACCAAAAAAATTAAAATTTAATAAAATTATTTGAAGCTAAAACTAATCAAATGTAAATGTAGAATTATCCGAACCAAATGTCAATTATGGACTTATGGTCTACAAAGATTCTTCATGAATCGAGGACAAAAGTTGCGAAGAAAATACATATAGGAGCGATCGAGTATATGTCATGGTATATTTAAAAAAAAAAAAGAGACTATATCTTATGGGTTATTCTTTCTGAACTTCTTGCCATATAAGATGTGAAAGCATTATTAGCAGTGGATTGAAATAGGCCCAACAATCAGTCCATTTTATCACAAATCGAAACTTAAATTGGGCTAGGTTGAACCTGGAAACTGAAAAACTATAGTTCCTGGTTGATAAATTTATAAATCAGCAAATACTCCAATAATGATCGAATGGGAAAATGAAAAGTGGAAGACTTCCCTTGATCAAATCGTCCATTTTCTCATCATCACCCAACCATCGAAGCTTCCTGATCCCGCTTAATAGTAGTGTTTCGACAAACCACCAAAACTATCTCTCTAACCCAACCTCCACAACTTTCTCTGTTGCCATTCAACATTTTATTAACTCAGATACCCCTTTCCATGGCCAAAAGATTCACGCCCACATTATAAAATCTGGGTTTTCTCCCAATACGAATATTTCCATCAAACTCCTTATATTGCATCTAAAAACTGGGTGCTTGAGATATGCCACCCAAATGTTCGATGAATTGCCGCAGCACACTTTGTCCGCATACAATTATTTGATTGGCGGGTACCTTAAAAATGGGAATGTTCAGGAGTCACTTGGTTTGGTTCGTAGAATGGTTGATTCAGGTGAAAAGCCTGATGGGTTCACATTTTCGATGATTTTAAAGGCGTCTGCTTGTGGGAGTAGTACAGTGACGTTACCGCGGTTTTTGGGAAGGATGGCCCATGCCCTGATGGTGAAATTGGAGGTAGAACCTGATGAAGTGCTTTATACAGCGCTTGTTGACTCATATGTGAAGAGTGGGAAGGTTCAATATGCCAGGACTGTTTTTGATATGATGTTGGAAAAGAATGTGGTTTGCTCAACGGCATTGATCACTGGCTACATGAACAATGGATCGGTAGAGGAGGCTGAAAATGTGTTTAATAAAACGGTTGAAAAAGATATCGTAGTTTTCAATGCAATGATTGAAGGTTACAGTAAATCAGTTGAAACTGCTAAGAAAGGGCTTGAGATTTTTGTTGAAATGCAACGGTTGAATTTCCGGCCTAATATTTCAACTTTTGTGAGTCTAATTGGAGCTTGTTCTGTTTTATCAGTAGTTGAAATAGGTCAACAAGTTCAAGGTCAATTAATGAAGACTGAGTCCTTTATGGACATCAAGATTGCAAGTGCTCTTGTTGATATGCATGCAAAATGTGGAAGAATAGAGGATGCCAGAAGAGTTTTCAACCACATGCCGGAAAAGAATGTTTTCACATGGACCTCAATGATTGATGGATATGGAAAGAATGGGAACCCAATTAAAGCGCTGGAACTGTTCTATGTGATGCAAGAGTGTTGTGTCGAACCAAATGATGTAACATTCCTTAGCGCTCTCTCTGCTTGTGGACATGCCGGTTTACTTGCCAAAGGCCGTGAAATCTTTGAGAGTATGGAGAGAGATTACTCAATAAAACCGAAGATGGAGCACTATGCTTGCATGGTTGACCTTCTGGGACGTGCAGGGCGTTTAGATCTGGCATGGGAACTTGTAATGGGGATGCCTGAGAAGCCCAATTCTGATGTTTGGGCAGCTTTGCTCAGTTCTTGCAGGCTACATGGCGATGTGCAAATGGCTAGCATAGCTGCCAACGAACTTTTTAAGTTAAATGCCGACAGTAGGCCAGGGGCATTTGTTGCACTATCAAATACTTTGGCAGCTGCTGGAAAATGGGATGGTGTGAGTGAGTTAAGGGAGATGATGAAGGTAAGAGGGATATCAAAAAATACTGCCTGCAGTTGGGTAGGGACAGATGGTGGTTTATAATTTTTTTAATTTTTGTACTGCTTGCCATTATGGTGCTTGTACTAGAAAATTTCCTCGTGCAGTTGCACCAAAACTCGACTGAATTAGTAATCTTCAGAAACATGTATAATCCATTGCTCGTCCTTTTGCTTAATAACTCGACTCAAGCTCTGCATGGTTCATGCATTTAGATGAGATGTAATTCTGATTGTAAAATTATTGCGTGAAAATCAAATTCAATCCTTGACAAGTGTCTTATGTCATTGCTGTCTTGAAGATAATCAAGTGATGCCGCCTAGTAGGCTTGCCTTGCCAGCCAGCCCAACTTTGAGGAACGATCAAGCCCATATTACAAGAGACTTCTATCTTGCAATGCGTAGGCAAAAAGCACATTTACAGCAGCCCCAAGTTGTTTCGTACGCCTAGCCGCCGGGTCATGTCATGTCAATTGTCATGTATGCCTTAATTGACCTCGTAACGTCAGTCCTAACAATATACACTCTGAATTTTGATTTTCCACTTCACTTTTGTTGAACTTTACTGGCGAATTTCTAATTTTATTGATTTTTTTAGACATAACATAATAGAGTTGATAAAATATTGCTAAATGTTTCAATCCCACTACTTTGTTTATTGATAAAAATCAAGATTAGACGAAAAGCGATGTCGGATTATTTATTGTAATTTCCATTATTCAACCACATGACAATGTCAGACTAAATTCATCCCCTCCAAATCCAATTATTGTTTTGCCAATATTTGTTCTCAACAAAAGAATAGCAACAGCTCCACCTGTGCTAACAATTCCAGATTTAACTGGCAAATTTGGTATTGCTCTCTTCGATAATAGCTATCTATATAAAATAAATTCAAAGAAGAATTTTATATAAGTCGGCGATAAACAGCCCAGATAAGATAATAGCGTAAGCCCAGAAGAAACTAAGACAGGTTAATCCTAGGGCCAGATAACAGATCAGGTGGAGAGTTGGTATTGGTTGGTCATCGCTGCCCTTTCAAAAATAGTGGAATGGCATAATGTAAACGGCACATACGTCTGCACCAGATTTTATTTACTTATTTTATTTATAGCGTTGCTTGTCTTGTCTTATTTATTGTACCACTTCTTCAAGCATTGTTATATCCGAAGAAATCAAGGAAAGCAAGAAAGGTGCAGAAAGATAACCAAAGAACAAAGTTAAGAGCATAATTAGGAACAAGGAATAAACAATATGTGTTGCTGCTGCTGTGATGACGATTGTGAATGCAGGCCTTTAGGCTTCCTCGCCCATGTTGCTTATGCGTAACAATCATAGTAGAGTTTGCACTATGTTTGATCAAGGCCCCCGTTCTGGTCATGAAGTGGTTCACCTCTAAGATCCCTTGTTAGAACTATTGAATTCTATATTGATTTCATTTATGGTTTTTGTTATAAGGTAATAACCATTGTTGATTGTTCTTCCTTTTCGGTTCAATCTTTGATTAATTATGAAATTTTTCAAATTTTTTTAATAATATTTTCTCTTTAACTCATACTTGAAAAGCCAGTCCATGAAGATGATGGGCTCTTCATTCAAAAGCCTAGCAATGTAGTATAGCAAAATTGTCAATGCAAGCAGTTGGTTTTTTTTTAATTTTGAGAAGAAAAAAAAGGTGGTCAAATAAGGGTAAAGAGGGAAAGAAATCTTGGTAATCTTTGATCTTAGCTCAAGCAACCAAACTTGAGTTGTTAATGTAAGTGTCGCATATGAGATAATTTGAAGATTAATGAATTAGTATTAACAGTTTTCAAGAAAAAAAAAAAAATAGTAGTTTGATGTCACTAAATGTCAAAACATGTACAGTGAGATCAATATTCAAAGCCTCTAACTTAATCAAGCAAAGTCTTAGTTGCACAATATAGTATACAGTATTTGGTTTTTGCAATATAATATATTATTCCTTGACCAATTAATACACAATCATCTTTTTAAGAAATAAAATACCCTAAAAATGAAGCACCTATCTTTCCCAATGCTTCATGCTTTTTGGTACTTTAACATAGGAGACGAGAGAGAAATTCGCAAACGGTGGGCTAAACCAGGGAAAGGAACTGCTAAAATTTAATACCCATTCACAATGGGAACTTGGTTCAAAATCAAATGTTCAAATACTCTTGATGAAATTTATAAAAACAAGATAGCACTGATGTTCCTAATCCTACCCATGTATCCAATAAGTGTCCTTCGAAAAAAAAAAACAAAAGAAAGAAAAGTGTTTTCCATCTTCTTTTCTTTTCGTGTTTACCTTTAAAAAATTATTATATGTTGGTATGATTGTTTGCATCAATAATTATAGTTTTCTTTATTTAAATCTACATATAATTTTTTTAATCACGTACTTATAAGTGAGTTGTGTCATGATTCAGTTTTAAAATATATGTCTTTATATTAAATCTCAAATTTGGATAACTCAAATTTATTGTCTATGTATTATAATATTATAAAAATATTTTATATTAATATTTATATATTTTTATACTTAAATTTAGATAATTTTATTATTTAATTTGAATTTAGATAAATTGATAGAGTTTAATTATATTGTAATTTTATTTGTAATGTTTGATAGTATAAATTATAATTGCACAACTACATAATTTTAAATTCTAAGAAACATTACTTATTATAAAATTATCAATGATACTAGAGAAAAATTTCTCTAAACAAGTAAAAAAAAATCAAATCAAATCATCTTATATAATACATTAGTCCAAAAAAATGTTTAGTAATATGATTACTAATTAAATTAACAAGAAAAATATGTATCCTATGTAATTTTATCTAATTACTCTAGTATTCCATATTTGTCAACCTATTCTCTCTTCAACGTTAAACATATTGTACTTGTTATTATTGATTAATCATTGCCCAAGTATAAATAATTAATAATAAATAATATGTAAATATCATTATATTTATTATAAATAATTTATTATATTTCTCGTCAATAAAATTTTTAAATAATAAAATAACATATAATCATATTTTTAAGAACTTAAATCTAAGTATGAGCATATTTGAAAAATTATGAAATAAATGGATTTGAATGTAATTATTTGTAATTACTCAAAATTTTATCTTTTTCTTAAAGATTGAAATGTGATTAAGGTATTTCAGTTATACCCAATTAAGTAAGAATCATCATTTACATTAATTTTCCAAACATACAACAAATATATGATGATAAGGAAATACGCAAAAGTTTCCTATTTTAAGACCTAAGAAATGAAAGAAACAGTGGGCTATAGAAAGCAAAGTAACTCGTGTACTCACAGGAAGCATGTTTAGGCAGGCAGCTTAAGAAGACCAGACAATGTAGACAACATTAGTTGGTTCAGAAAGTAAATTTTTCCTTGCCCAAAATGAATTTCCCTTTTTTACGATTACAACATGATCCATTGAATTTGAAACAAACATCGGAAGCTTCCATATTCAACAATTTCTCCATCACCGGACTTTTCTAATGGCTGCCACATTTCTTAGAATATGACGTTTTCATTTTAACAAAAAGTTGAGAGAAAGATTTAAAAATTAAGTATTCACGTTACTTAGTAAAAAGGAAAAATTAAACCCAATAAGAGCCTAATGGAATGGAAAACCAGACTAACTTGCTCCTGTTTTGCAATCTAGTGGTCCCTTTCATTCATTCTCCACAAACAGCCATGCCCGTACTTATTCCACACATGCACAAATCCTAAATATTCCAAATTAAAATCTTAATATATATATATAAAAACATGGTTCCAAAACCAAAACCTGGTTTTCACTTAATTAATTAAAACCCACCCAGCAGGGGTGCCTTAGAAATCAGCCCATTGTTAATCAAACCCGCTTTCTCTTCACAAAATCTTTGCACTTAAAAACCTTTAAAAACCCACCACTTGTATTCCAGTTTCAGTAGTTTCGAAACCATTTTCTGATTTCATAAACTTCCCAATTCTCCTTTCTATTTCCTTTTCCAAGTGTTGTTTTATTTCAAAAACTTTTACTGCATGGAAGCCGGTAATAAAATCGGTTCATCAGCTCATCCCACTTCCTTATATCCTCCGGTCCGCGGACATGCCTCGACTGGCACCCTGGGACGCCACCTGGCAAGGCGGCTCGTGGAGATCGGTGTCAAGGACGTCTTCTCAGTTCCTGGTGACTTCAACTTGACCCTCTTGGATCATCTAATAGCAGAACCTGAGCTGAACTTAGTCGGTTGCTGCAACGAGCTTAACGCCGGATATGCGGCTGATGGCTATGCACGCGCTAAGGGCGTGGGAGCCTGCGTCGTGACTTTCACTGTTGGAGGCCTGAGTGTGCTTAACGCTATTGCCGGTGCTTACAGTGAGAATTTGCCTGTGATTTGCATAGTTGGAGGGCCTAATTCGAATGATTACGGGACCAACCGGATCTTGCATCATACTATTGGCTTGCCAGATTTTAGTCAAGAATTAAGGTGTTTCCAGACGATCACCTGTGCCCAAGTAAGTTAAAAGGAAACCCTTTTTATGCATTCATAAGAAATACGACGTCTTTTTTTTTTTGCAATTTTTTTACTGCAAGTAATTTGTAGAGTAAGTGATAGATTGATGATGTAATTTGGTGGTGATCTGATATGACAGGCAGTGGTGAACAACCTGGATGATGCGCATGAGCTTCTTGATACTGCCATATCCACAGCTTTGAAGGAAAGCAAGCCCGTTTACATTAGTATCGGCTGTAATTTGCCTGGGATTCCTCATCCAACATTTGCTAGAGATCCAGTGCCCTTCTTTCTCGCTCCAAAGTAAAGTTTTTATCTAACTTCTTATTAGTGAAGATTAATCTTTCCTTGCATTGCTACTTGTACATTTCATTTATAGAAGGTTGGTGAGAGTTGTGATTATCATGACCTGTTCTTTCATTTATTGCTGATAATTATATATGGTTAGCTTGGTAAATGGAGGCTATTTGAAGCTAACGAAGGAACCTGGCCTAAAGAAAAGAGAATTAGTTTATATAAAAGAAGCTTTTGGAATTTTTTTAAATTTGTAACAGAAGTGTTATGTTTTTTGCAGTACAATTAGAAAGGAGCTAGTGCTAGCCATAACCCAAGACAGAGGCATAATTTGTGTTAAAACTGTCCCTGGCTTAGCGTAGGAACTATTCTAGCTTTAGCTGAAGTTTGTATGACTTAATAGGTAGAATATGATGCTACATGCATGTATCAAACTATGGGTAGAGCAAGGTAATGTTCTGCATTCACTAAAAGACTGGTGGCTTTTTTTCCCAAACCAATGGAAAATACCCTTGATTGTTGAGTGATATTTTCATTCATTAGAATGGCGTGTTAAAAGGATATTTTTTTTTTAGACATGAATGGGACCAAGTTACATGCTTTTGTTGCTGATTCTCTACAATTATATGCAGGGTAAGCAATGAATTAGGATTAGAAGCAGCTGTGGAAGCTACTGCCAATTTTCTGAACAAAGCTGTGAAGCCTGTCCTTGTGGGTGGACCTAAATTAAGGGTTGCAAATGCAAAAGATGCCTTTGTGGAGCTTGCAGATGCCTGTGGGTATCCCATTGCCGTAATGCCTTCGGGCAAAGGATTGGTACCTGAACACCATCCACACTTTATTGGAACATACTGGGGTGCGGTTAGTACTAGCTTTTGTGGGGAAATAGTGGAATCTGCTGATGCCTATGTTTTTATTGGCCCAATCTTCAATGATTATAGCTCTGTAGGCTACTCTTTGTTGATCAAGAAGGAGAAAGCAATCATAGTACAACCAAATCGTGTGACGATAGGCAATGGTCCTTCTTTTGGCTGGGTTTTCATGGCTGACTTCTTAAGTGCATTGGCAAAGAAACTTAAGAAAAATACCACTGCCGTGGAGAACTATCGGCGAATCTTTGTCCCTCCAGGCATGCCTTTGAAGCATGGGAATGACGAGCCTCTGAGAGTCAATGTTCTTTTTAAGCACATTCAGGTAGGCACTCGGGTCATGACTTGAAATACTCCTCTATAATATTTTAGCTTATAATATAGATACTCCTCTAATGACAGCCTCTGAGAGTCAATGTTCTTTTTAAGCACATTCAGGTAGGCACTCGGGACATGACTTGAAATACTCCTCTATAATATTTTAGCTTATAATATAGATTTCTTGATGGAATGAGCTTATGACACCTATTGGCCATTTAGGTAGCCTTCAATGCCTTCATAGGGAATAATTAGTATGGTTAACAAACACACTTAAGTGTGTACGACATGCAGTGTTGGCTCATACTACTTTAATTTCTGCGTCTTGGAAACTGGGAAGAATTGGTTTTGTATATGCTGTAACATTCTTACCCTTTGTTCTTTGCTCTTATGATATCTGTAAGAGCATAATGTGAATCGTTTAGACTTATCAACGCGTAATCAGATGTGGGCACTTAATTAGATTTTGTTTCATTCATTGGTTGACCTTGCTTAACAGGATATGCTAAGCAAAGACTCTGCGGTTATTGCTGAAACTGGAGACTCATGGTTCAATTGTCAGAAGCTCCATCTTCCAGAGAACTGCGGGTAAGCAAGATTATTTCAAATGGTACATTTCTTTGTGTTTTGAATTAGACTCGTGTATGTGTGTTTTGCAGTGTGTAAATGTTTATTTTTATTGCTTGCAGTTATGAATTCCAGATGCAGTATGGATCCATTGGTTGGTCAGTTGGTGCCACGCTTGGATATGCTCAGGCAGCTAAAGGCAAACGTGTGATTGCTTGCATTGGCGATGGTAGTTTCCAGGTGAGCCACATAATTTTCATTTAGAACTTTAAATGACTCATTTAGAGGTAACGACAAGCATATGAAATAACTGATTTAGTTCTTTTCAAGTATATGATAAAATAAAAAATGTGGTAAGGAAATAATATTTTTGTTTTGATATATTATTCAGGTGACAGCTCAAGATATTTCCACAATGATCCGATGTGGACAAAAAAGCATCATATTTCTTATCAATAATGGAGGCTATACAATTGAAGTTGAGATTCATGATGGCCCTTACAATGTTATCAAGAACTGGAATTACACTGCCTTTGTTGATGCCATCCACAATGGTGAAGGCAGATGCTGGACAGCCAAGGTTAGTAAATATTAAAGCCCGTGTAGCATAAACTAGTGTTGATCAGAAATTCCCATCTACATATGACAGTTTCATTTTTCAAATAATTAGATGCATCCACTGTTAACCCTGAGGAGTACCTCTTTGGTATGCATAGATTAATACTTTCATTGTTAAATCTAGGTGAGGACCGAGGATGAACTGATAGATGCAATTGCGGCAGCAACAGGAGAAAAGAAAGATTCACTGTGTTTCATTGAAGTTTTTGCACACAAAGATGACACCAGCAAAGAGTTGCTGGAATGGGGATCCAGAGTTTCCTCTGCTAACAGCCGGCCTCCAAATCCTCAGTAGAGCTGTTGATTCTGAAATGTTTAGGGAAAGACAGACTGGAAGCACCATAAGCTGGAAATAAGATAGATGGGGCAGATTTGCTTGGCTTGGATGAGATTTCTGTTAATCTTTTTACTGCATTAAACTTTGTAAATCATAGCAACTTGATTAAATGTTGAGCCTTTTCTCTTTCATGTATAAGGTCCACTTACTAAACTATTTTGAGCAATGATTGCTAAATGATATGACCAAATGGTGAATAGTAGTGTTGTCTGTTAGAATCAGACCAAACGAGTCCTTGCAATGATTGAGAATAGAGTTGTTACCGAAAGGGTAAAACTGGTAAAGCTTGAATGCATTAATTATGTCAATTGCTTTGGAGGTCACTTGAAATTAACCAACTATTGTTTCAATGGGGAAAATAAACTCCTTGAGAAAACCATCTTTTCTACAATTTTTTCATATGAACAGAAGAATGCAGTGAGGAATCGAATCCCCAAGTCGGTTAAGGATCTTTTGATTCAATGTTTTGATTTTGAGTTCTGAGGCCTTACTAGGAAAATGTTGCTAGATGTTTGTGGGGCAACCATTTGGATATTGTGGCTTATGGGAAACGACTCGATCTTTAATAACAAAATATGGGATGGTTTCCTTCGTAAATTAAGATCTTTGCATTGGGTTAATGCTTTGGGTGGTTCTGACTTAATTAAAGAAGCTGTTTGTTGGATTTCTCCTAGACTGATGAATGACGATTTGATGTTGAGGAGCCTGACGGGTAGAGTTGAATGGATGCCTCCAATTGCTGACTCGGCCCTGCTGGTTGCTGCGGGGTGCTGTGCCATCGGTGTATGTTCTCAGGCCCTCTTGGTGTTATGTCATCGAATGATGCAGAGGTCCATGCCATTAAAATTGCCTTGGTCTTTGTAACATCTCAATGGCTGCATGAACAGGCGCTTATTGCCTTGATTGGTAATATGTGTGTGTGTGTGTGTGTTTTTGTGAATATTTACAGGGAAGTCAATGGTTTCGCTGATTCATTAGCTAAATTAGATGTCTAGTAGGGACTGTCTTTTATGCTTGGCTTTTAATTGTTCTCAGTGATTGGCTGATTGCTAAGGTGATCTTGTTGTATCTTTGTGCTGTTGCTTCTAGGGACTGCTGCTATTACTAATAAAACCTGCTTATTGATGAGAAAAAGACAAAAAAAAAAATTCTTGCTTATTAGAAGTCTGAAAAAGGACTAGATAAACTGGCCGACATCCATTCAGTAGATTTGTTAACTCCTGGATGGTATTAAGGAGGCATTTACGGATTTTTCTTAAAAAATGGATTTGACATTGTCAGAATGTGTTTGCGGCTGTGCTTGCCTTCTACGTCAAGATGAAATTCGGATTCCGATATCTACCTGTTAAAAGTTGGTTAAAATTACTTCAATGTTTATATGGCGAGTATGAGTGATTTTTTCTCCATTATACCAAATACTAATTAAACATCATAATCTATCATGCTAATTATTTTAAATTTTTATGAACTTTATTTTTATTAAATTTTAATTTTTATAATTTTTAAATTATTTATTAACGTGACATATAAACAAATGGTGTTACTTTGGGATAATGTGTACATAGAGTGCTATGCGAGTTACCATACCAACATCATTAATGATAAATGTTTTAGTTAACATTTATGTTAAAAAAAACAATTTGACTTTTTTTTTAATTGTTAAGGCCAAATTTAGCATAAAAATGAATAAATGATTAAATTGACAAAAAAATATAAATGTTGATGACTAAATTTATTATGATATAATATTTTTTCATCCAAATAAGTAGGCAGATCTATGAAAAAGTACAAGACTTACTCGGTACATATTTCTAACAGGAGAATTAATTTATTCAATTTCTTATTCCAAAGAAAAACGAAAATTACTTATTTCAAAGAAGAACGAATTTACTTTATTTTTCACCGTTGAAGTTATTCAATTCTCACAGTCAATGACATTTTTAGCGAGAATGCACACGTAGAGAACTTGATATACGAGAAGAAAAGCATCATTTTGCTTTGATCTTAATTCCATTATTCACTTGGAGTAGATTATATATAATTATGAGGCACACGAGGGGAACTCAAACCGAGGAATGGTACATGAACCATCCAGAAGACCGTTGGAGATCACCCTATGGGCTACATCTGTGAAATGAGCACCGTCCCAGTTAACATAGGAGGAAGGGTCATCACAGGATTTCGTGCCTGGATCACCACAACTTAACGTCACGTTAACATTGTATGGACCTTCACCTCCACAACATGCAGTCAGAGTGCTTTTAAATCCTGGACATACTAACCCTATTAGTGAAAAATAACAACATATATGCTTTAACTTTATCAGGTTTTCGTGGTCAAAACAGAAAACGTACCATACGATCTTGGAGAAAGATATAGTGGCATTGAAGCCTGGTAATAATCTGCGTAGATAATATTGATACGAGGATGAAGCCTTCGCATACTTTCTAGTTCCTTTTTAAGATATTCATTATAGTAGTGGGCGAAGTCGTTTAGCCATATCAAACAACCATAGCGATCATAAGCCTGCTTATTAGGAGTCTGAAAATGCGTTAGAAGAACCGGCAGACATCCAAGTGGTATAGTTCCAGGAACCACAAATGTCATCGCCCCCAACTCGATTAACTCCTACACGTTGTATTGAAGCAACTGTTAACATTAATGGGAGACAACATTAATGGCAAACAATACAAAGTGGTGCAAGTTTAGCACCCTAAAGTTGACTTTGAAAAAGTGGCATGGGATAATTTTTTTTTGGTCCTTGAGATAATGGGCTATTTATTGTTTGGTCCTTAAACCTCAACTATAAATAGGCCTTCTCATTTCTCATTTCAATCATCCCAACCAATCTTTCTCTCTTAGTTTTCTCTCTTCTCCCATTTGAGAATTCTTAAGGAATTCTATTTGTTTGTAATACTTTGGAGATAGTAAAGTTATCATCTGGTGTTAGTGCCCGAGGACGTAGGTATAATTTACCGAACCTCGTTAAATCTCTTGTGTTCTTTCTTGTCCTATTTTTCTTTCAATATTTGAGGGTATAATAGTAGTATTTAATTGTGCTATTAAATTACTATAGAAGGGATATTCTGTCTAAGGAAAGACTTGGTATTTAAGAGATCCATGTGATCCACCTCTCTTCCCTGGGAATTGAACTTTGTATGATTTTTTAATACAATAATTTACACGCTTCCGACCCTATTAGAACAACAAGTGGTATCAAGAGCCGAAGGTTAATCGTATTATGCTCTGTGGTTGCAGTTTAAACTGATCTTCCACATCAGAAAAGATTTCCTTAGGTATATTGAAAGATTATGGAGAAAACGGTCGGTGTAGGAGCTTCAACATCGTCCATGTGGACAAGACCGACAATTGCAAATGCAAGATTGGCCGTGGAGATCTTTGATGGCACGGGCCATTTTGGTATGTGGCAAAGTGAGGTTCTAGATGCCCTTTTTCAGCAGGGTCTAGACATTGCCATTGATGAAGAGAAACCAGATGATGTACAGGAGAAAGATTGGAAGGCGATCAATCGGTTGGCATGTGGCACAATTCGATCATGCCTTTCTCGAGAGCAGAGGTATGCTTTTTCAAAGGAGACTTCTGCAAATAAGTTGTGGGTGGCACTTGAAAATTTTTTTTTGAAGAAAAACAGTCAAAATAAGCTCCACTTGAAGAAAAGACTGTTTCGTTTCACATACGTCCCAAGTACCACAATGAATGATCACATCACCAAATTTAATCAGTTAGTCACTGATTTGCTGAATATGGATGAGACATTCAAAGATGAAGATTTGGCTTTGATGCTGTTGGGGTCACTTCCTGAGGAGTTTGAGTTCCTAGAAACTACTCTACTTCATGGCAGGAGTGATATATCTCTGAGCGAAGTCTGTGCGGCCTTATACAGTTATGAACAGAGAAAGAAGGACAAACAGAAAAACTCAATCAGAGATACAGAAGCTTTAGTAGTCCGAGGTCGTTCATACACTCGGAAGAAAACTCAAAAGGGGAGATCAAAGTCAAAGTCCAGACTCGGGAAAGATGAATGTGCCTTTTGTCATGAGAAAGGCCACTGGAAGAAAAATTGTCCAAAGCTGAAGAATAAGGGAAAAGCTGCTGTAGATGCTTGTGTTGCAAAGCATGATACTAGTGACTCTGAACTATCACTGGTTGCATCATCATCGTCGTTCCATTCAGATGAGTGGATATTGGATTCGGGTTGTACCTTTCATATGTCCCCTAACCGGGAGTGGTTCTCTGATTTAGTAGAACTAAATGGAGGAGTTGTTTATATGGGCAATGACAATGCCTGTAAAACTGTTGGGATAGGTTCAATCCAATTAAAGAATCAAGATGGATCAACCAGAGTTCTGACTGATGTTCGGTACGTGCCCAGTTTGAAGAAAAATATCATCTCATTGGGAGCCTTGGAATCCAATGGTTCAGTTATTACTATGAGAGATGGGATTTTGAAAGTGACATATGGCGCACTTGTGATATTGAAGGGCATCAGGAAAAATAACTTGTATTACTACCAAGGTAGTACAGTTATTGGAGCAGTCGCTACAGCTTCCGGTAACAAAGAATTGGACTCAATGCAGTTGTGGCATATGAAGTTGGGACATGCCAGCGAAAAATCCTTGCAAATTCTGGCAAAGCAAGGATTGTTGAAAGGTGCAAAGGCTTGCAAATTAAAATTTTGCGAGCATTGTGTTCTGGGAAAGCAAAAGAGAGTGAAATTCGGTACTGCTATCCATAATACAAAAGGTATTTTGGAATATGTTCACTCAGATGTGTGGGGGCCTTCCAAGACACCTTCATTGGGAGGAAAACACTACTTTGTTACTTTTGTTGATGACTTTTCCAGAAGAGTTTGGGTGTATACCATGAGAACTAAGGATGAAGTGCTTAGAGTTTTTCTTAAATGGAAAACTATGATCGAAAACCAGACTGGCAAGAAAATCAAGCGGCTTAGGACGGACAATGGAGGGGAATATAAAAGTGATCCGTTCTTCAATGTGTGCCAAGAGTATGGTATTGTTCGACACTTCACAGTTAGGGATACACCACAGCAGAATGGATTGGCAGAGCGTATGAATCGAACATTGCTGGAGAAAGTTCGATGTATGTTGTCCAATGCTGGGTTGGGCAAGCAATTTTGGGCTGAGGCTGTGACATACGCTAGCCATCTTGTTAATCGTTTGCCATCATCTGCATTAGAAAGAAAAACTCCTATGGAGGTATGGTCTGGAAAACCGGCTACAGATTATGATTCCTTACATGTGTTTGGAACCACTGCATATTACCATGTGAAGGAGTCAAAGTTAGATCCGAGGGCAAAGAAAGCTCTTTTTATGGGAATCACTTCTGGAGTGAAGGGATTTCGTCTTTGGTGCTTAAGCACAAAGAAAATGATCTGTAGCAGAGATGTTACCTTTGATGAATCTGCCACATTGAAAAAGGTAACAGATAAAGATTTTCAGACGAGCAATACTCCACAGCAGGTGGAGTGTACTCCAAAACAGGTGAAGTTTGAGCAGATGGGGATTTTCCCAGTTAATAAGTCTAATTCTCCAGCCACAATGGAGGAATTAGAGGTTGAAGAGGTTCTGACCCAAGAACCACTAAGTACACCAGAACCAGTTGCAGTTGCAAGGCCACGGAGAGAAATTCGTAAACCTGCTCAATTTACTGATATGGTGGCCTACGCCCTTCCCGTTGTTGATGATATTCCTATCACTTATCAAGAAGCAATGCAAAGCTTAGAAAGTGATAAATGGAAAAGCGCCATGGATGAAGAAATGCAGTCTCTCCGGAAAAACAATACTTGGGAGTTGGCGCAATTACCGAAAGGTAAAAGGGCAATCGGATGCAAGTGGGTATTCGCAAAGAAAGATGGATCTCCTAACAAGAAGGATATTCGCTACAAGGCAAGATTGGTAGCTAAAGGCTACGCTCAGAAGGAGGGAATTGACTACAATGATGTATTTTCCCCTGTTGTGAAGCATTCCTCCATTAGAATTTTGTTGGCCTTGGTAGCACAGTTGAATTTGGAGCTAGCTCAACTTGATGTTAAGACGGCTTTCTTGCATGGTGAGTTAGAAGAGGAGATCTATATGACTCAACCCGAAGGATACATAGATGCTGGTGGTAGAAATTGGGTTTGTAAGCTGAACAAATCGCTATATGGATTGAAGCAATCCCCGAGGCAGTGGTACAAGCGATTTGATAGCTTTATGAGAAGGCAGAAGTACACAAGAAGCAAATATGACAATTGTGTATATTTGCAGAAGCTGCATGACGGATCTTTCATTTATCTACTCTTGTATGTTGATGATATGTTAATCGCTTCGAAGAGCCAAAATGAGATAGATAAGCTGAAGGCTCAGTTGAATCAAGAGTTCGAGATGAAAGATCTAGGGGAGGCCAAGAAGATTCTCGGCATGGAGATAAGTAGAGATAGACCGAGAGGCAAGCTCTGTTTAAATCAGAAGCAATATCTGAAAAAGGGATTACAATGTTTTGGTGTAAATGAAAACACAAAACATGTAAGTACCCCACTTGCTTCTCATTTGAAACTTAGTGCTCAATTATCTCCGAAAACTGAAGAAGAAAGAGAATATATGGCGAAAGTCCCATATGCTAATGCAGTTGGGAGTTTGATGTATGCGATGGTGTGTACGAGGCCTGACATTTCACAAGCTGTTGGAGTTGTGAGCAGGTATATGCATGATCCTGGAAAAGGACATTGGCAAGCTGTGAAATGGATTTTACGGTATCTTCGAAAAACCGTAGATGTTGGTTTAATTTTTGAACAGGATGAAGCACTTGGTCAGTTTGTAGTTGGATATGTTGATTCCGACTTTGCTGGTGATTTAGATAAACGTCGTTCAACTACGGGGTATCTGTTTACTCTTGCGAAAGCCCCAGTGAGTTGGAAGTCTACCTTACAGTCTACAGTAGCTGTGTCTACTACAGAGGCAGAATATATGGCAGTTACAGAAGCTGTTAAGGAGGCTATTTGGCTTAATGGATTGTTGAAAGACTTAGGAGTTGTTCAAAGTCACATAAGTTTATATTGTGACAGTCAGAGCGCTATTCATTTAGCGAAAAATCAAGTCTATCATTCAAGAACCAAACATATCGACGTAAGATATCACTTTGTGCGGGAAGTCATTGAAAAAGGAAAAATTCTACTTCAGAAGATTCCGACAGCAGATAATCCCGCAGATATGATGACCAAGGTGGTAACAACAATCAAGTTTAATCATTGTTTGAACTTGATTAACATCCTAAGAATTTGAGCACCTTCAGGTGTATGGCGCTCGAGAGTGCATTTGTAGGCACTACAAAAGATAGCTTTATCGAATTTGGGGAGTTGAAGGAAGTGTGTGAAGATGTGATTATCCTAATCAAATCTTCAAGGTGGAGATTGTTAACATTAATGGGAGACAACATTAATGGCAAACAATACAAAGTGGTGCAAGTTTAGCACCCTAAAGTTGACTTTGAAAAAGTGGCATGGGATAATTTTTTTTTGGTCCTTGAGATAATGGGCTATTTATTGTTTGGTCCTTGAACCTCAACTATAAATAGGCCTTCTCATTTCTCATTTCAATCATCCCAACCAATCTTTCTCTCTTAGTTTTCTCTCTTCTCCCATTTGAGAATTCTTAAGGAATTCTATTTGTTTGTAATACTTTGGAGATAGTAAAGTTATCATCTGGTGTTAGTGCCCGAGGACGTAGGTATAATTTACCGAACCTCGTTAAATCTCTTGTGTTCTTTCTTGTCCTATTTTTCTTTCAATATTTGAGGGTATAATAGTAGTATTTAATTGTGCTATTAAATTACTATAGAAGGGATATTCTGTCTAAGGAAAGACTTGGTATTTAAGAGATCCATGTGATCCACCTCTCTTCCCTGGGAATTGAACTTTGGGTGATTTTTTAGTACAATAATTTACACGCTTTCGACCCTATTGGAACAACAGCAACCGTCCATTAATATTGAAGATATATGCAATACAGACCAGTTGATTTACTCTTTGAAAATTTTGTGTGAAAAGCTTGGTGTCACTATTCATGTTGATTGTGCTAACTAAAAACTTTAGCAAAAGAGGACAGGAATGTTACCCCAATTGCTGCAGAAATGGCTTTGATAACTTCAGGGACTAATCCTCCTATCACTTCAGTCGAAATTCCTTGAATGAATGCAAGGTTGAACTCATTTCCTCCAATCTCTCCCATAAGAATCAACGAGTTTTTAAGGAATTCATTGCAAGCTGTGAATCATCACCATGAACGTAAAATAATTGGTACCAACAATTTTTCAATAGAAAATCCGTCGCCGAATGACTAAGCAACTACGGCAGTTTATAAATTCTTGGCCTGTCTGCCCCATATAATTGAAAACGATGGTACATTTTTGGTTATTAGGTAAGAACAACAGCATCTGCAGATACTTGCCTGAAGATGAGGAGCAAAGAGATGGCAATAATGTTTTCAATAAACCCAATTGCACTCCCAAAGAAACGTTTGTCAGTTCATTAATGATTCCTTTTCGTGCCAAATATGCATTGTCAAGCGCTGTTGCTCCCACCACAGCAAAATTTACACCCTTTCGAAACTTTCGGCAATTACTGCAATTAGCATCTCGAAAATATGGTGGCACCATTGGAAGTCCAAGTTTCTGAGCTACAAATCCACGACAACCAAACAAACACTCAAAAAGATCATTACCCATCAAGCATATCTAAAATCATGTTTCCAAAATCTAAAGTTATGAGATTGGAGTTTCAAAGATGCAGTACCAAAAAAATCAACGATTAAACGACCATCACAACATCGACCTGTTGGTCGATTGAAGTAAGTCCCCCCAAATGGTGGAAAGGCAGGGGTAGGTTTATTTTGTTGTAAAAGTATGACCCAGTTCCCTGTATCAGCCAAGGAATCTCCAAAGCTGATAATTGATTTGTAGCATCCCTTTGCAGTCGAACTTGAAAAGAAAATTATGATCAAAAGAATGCCAATCAATTGTTGTTTTGATAAACAGAGAGAATACACTGAAGCCATATTGGATATGCAAAATACCAGGAGAGGAGACGTAATAAAATAAAATCTACCTATTACAGATAACATAATTTTTGGTAAGATGTGATAAAAACGGCCGCCTTGTTCATTTTTGAAAAAGCTACCAAATTAGAAAAGCTACCAAATCAGTTGTTTGTAGGTACATGGAATTGGATGTAGTTTTGTCTTTTTGATTAAAAGAATGAGTAAATTAATTTATATATATTAGATAAAAAGATAGTAAATTGAGGTATACATGGCATATCATATAACTGTTTAGTTATTCTATTTAGTGGTGAGCATTCGATCAAATCGAGTAAAAAAATTAAATTAATCAAGTTGACGAATCTTATTTTATTATCCTAACTCGATTTGAAATTTTTTCGAATAGGGTAAAGTGAAATGAAATTCAAATCGAGTTGAATTGAGTGAAATTGTTCGAGTTCATTTAAAAGATTAAACATGTTAAATTAAAGTCTTGTTAAAGTATCATTAATTACATGTTAAAGTATATAAATTTAAAACCATATATTTGAAAACTTTTTCAAATTTTAAAATAAAATCATAAAAAATAAGATACTTTATTATGATGAACTTGAATTATTGATTAATTTATTTAGATCTCAAATTTACTATTTTAGAAATTTTTTGAAATTTAAACTTTCTTTATATTTTTTTAAAAAAATATAATTTTGAAAAATAAAAATTTGAAATTTTTATAAATATTTTGAAATTTTCCTTTTAGTTTTTGTTGAGAGGAACCAATTTGTTCATTTTCAAAACTACAGGGTCCAAAAGAGTATTTATATCAATTTATTATTTGAATTGTAAAGTTCAATTAGACTCGAACTCAAAACTCCAATAACTTGATTCAGTTAACTCGAAATTTAATTTTTTTTGATTTTTTCTAATCGAATCAAGTATTGCTCACCCCTAATTCTATTAGCCATGCTAGTTTTTAACAAAAAAAAATACTAACTTGCTTTCTTTTTTTTTCTTTTTTTTTGTGAATTAGAGAACAAGGGCAAAGCCCTAACAATAACGCGACTAGAACGACTCAAACCCAAGCCACACCTGAGGCGATGAACACCCTGACCATCAAGTTAATGCACAAGTTTCACTAATTTATTTTTTGATTTAAGGTAAAAGTTTAATTTACCTATTTTTTGATTAAAAAAAAATGTAATTAGACTTTTAATATAAAATATCCATTGTACTTTTTACGATTGTGTGCAATTTATTTTTTATATTATATTAATTTAGAAATTATTTTCAATCTACTATATAATATAAATCTTTTCCAGTTGTAATTTAGTGGAAGGATCCACCTTTTTATATTCGTCATTTGTAATGTTTTAGATGAAAGACAATATTTTGGATGCACTCTTTTTTTCACTTGTCATCTTCACCAGTGATTTTTTAGTGAGGCGTATGTTCTTTATTAAAAAAATATGAACGTTTACCTTTTTAAATTAAAACCATGGAAACATTCATATATCACAAACTAAAATTGCAACAAGTTAGACATCTTCATTCATTAATATATAATCAGTTATAATATTAAAATATTGGTGGAGACACACCATTAATTACAATATATAATAGTCTACATTTTATTTATAAATGATTACATTAAATTTAAAAATAAAATTAACGGTTTTAAGAAATTATACAAAAATTTTATAACATAATTTATATCTTTTACATTTATGATTTAATTTTTTTGTATACTATTAAAAAAATTAAAAAACAAAATTAAATATGTAAATATATTTAAAAAAACATTCTAATACTGTTTAAAAATTAAGTAAATATCACATATGTTTTATATATATTATGGTTTAATTTATTTATTTTAATTTTTAATTATCTATTTTTTAATTTATTAAATTTAAAAGTAATTTTAATTATTAAATAAATAAAATCATTAAATCGCAGGGAATAAAATTAATATATGTGTGTGGTGGTGGAGCTAAAGCAACAAAAAGATTTCTTATGTGAATCTATTAGAATGTTAACATGTGGGCAGCTTAAAACTACTTCATGTAATTAATTGTTTTGTTAATTACTTTTATTAAAAGGAAAATAATAAATAAATTTTGTAACTTTTACTAATGAAAACTTTAAAATTTTTTATTGTTAATTTTTGGTAAGTTCCTAACGTAATTTTAAGAAAGAAATAATTAATTCTTAATAACCCGCTAAAATTATATACAAATTAAATTTTTGTATCCCTATGGTAAGTTGATAACTTTCTAATTTAATTTTAATAACTTTATGATAAGTTGGTAACTTTATGGTTTTGATATAATTTTGATTTTTAGAGTAAATTAATTTTTTCAAGATGTGTTCTAACTTAAACCTAATAAATAATATTTAGAAAAAATATATATATATTTTAGTTTACCAACAAAAGTTGAGTATAATATAAAGACATATTTTATTTTTATAAAAAAATAATACTGTTGAGAGAAACGATTACATATTTCAAAAGAATTAATTTTTAGAAATCATAAAATCAATATAGATCATAGTTGAAAAAAATAAAATGAAAGTTTAGAAGGAAACCTGTGAATGAAGAAATCAAGAAACCAGAAAGCATATTTCTTTGAATGTTCTTTTTTTTAAAGGAGATATATGGAAGAAAGTATTAGGATTGTGCCACCTTCACAGGGAAATAGTTTTGGAATATATAGGATAAATATCATTGAAGCAATGGAGGAGGCCAATAAGATGCGGACTGCTGTGTTAAGAAACATCTCTTCACATCTTGTTAAATTCAGCTGTACCAATTCTTCTATGTTTATATGATTGTGCTGTAACCTCAGCTTTCATATTATGTTGCAAAAAAGTTTCAACTTCAGTAGTTTATCAATTTCACTGCTGATTTAGGATAAATAAAAAGCAATTACTAAATAAAAACAAAGAAAGGTTTCATAATAAAATGATGAAAACACTAATTAAGATCCGTTTCTTTTTTCGGGTTCTGATAAGAACAAGAAGTTTAGTTGTCCTATTATTAAACATTGACAAAAAAAAAAAAGTGATCTATGTTTCTCCAAAGAAATGGATAAATAAAATGGCAATACTCGCTTATGTCCAATCCCACAAGGCAAGACTGAGCATATACCATCCATGGTCAAAAGGAAAAAATATCGATTACCCATCTGGGAAATCTAGGCAATTATTTGTCTTAATCAATTGGAAAAAGGGAGATTAAAAAGAAAAAGAATGAGAAAAACCCTACCCGACTCTACATAATACCATTTTTTGTATTTGGTTGATACACTCCAATGACTATAATTTCACAAGAAATATACACATAAACTGCAATAATTTTTTATCCTTAATAACTATACTTGTACAAGTAATTAAAAGTAAACCCGTAAGTTGGAACATAAAGGCTTCATCATATGAAGCTTATCTAAAAATAGATTATGTTAGAGTTGGAGGATGATCTGGTTCATGATCATCCAATATCCAGGAACCATCGTCTTGCTGAACCATTCCTTTGTTCTTCTCCATCCACCATTTAGTTGGAACTTTATGTTCGTCTTTCAGTGCATCCAGGTATTTGTTTACAAGTGAGATATCTCGATTAACCTCTAATTTGAACTCTCCTTTGTCCCCATGTGTACCCGCAACTCCATGCAGGTAGATCTCCAACTGATGAGCAATCATCAGATTCTTATTCAAATCTACGTGGCTTTTCAAGAAAGGAGATTTTCGGGCATCGATCACTAATTCCATCCCAACATGGGTATAGTTTAGTAAAGGTAATGGTAATGGCAGTGAAGGGACGATGTCTAACTCATTTTCGATGCGTAAGACACGAAGGTTTTTCAGTCCTGAGAAGACTTTCTTGAAGCCTGAGTCCCCAATGCGAGGGCTGGCAAATACAATGGCAGTGACCAAGCAAGCCTTGTCTGGTCTGCTTGTCGGCTTGTTATATCCATTGGTAACAATGTCCACTGCATTCAGAGTGGCCACTGCGCTACCTAAGCTATGGCCTGTCAAAGTTATGCTGATTTCTTCGTCTTTGTAAAAATCCATCAGTCTCCTAACCTCACTTAGAACCTGGAAAAAAATAACTTGGTAATTATTAGCATTCGATATGGACAATACATTAAGTACGTAAAATAAATTAAACTTGCCTGATCTCTAGCGCTGGTTTGATTGTAAATGGATTTGGGGTCTTGAGCAGTGTATATAGAATGCCAACCATGGTGCACCCTTGGATTTTCATTGTCTCCAAGAATATCAGCGGCTGAGACTAAATCTGCTTGAAGATCGTTAATCATTTCATAGGTTCGCTTGGTTCCTCTCCAAGTGATCAAAATGTCCCTCCTTCCCAAGACTGCCTTTCCTTGGTCGGTGGTCACTGCCACATAGCCGATCCAATTGGATTCCCCAGGGCAAAACCAATCAAGGATTTGGATTTCTGACCTTGCATAAAGGAATTTGGTTATTTTGTACTCGTATGGATTGCCTATCTCCAACCCCACTTTGCGGAACAAGTTCTTCATTGAGTATCGGCTCAATCCAACCCATCTCGATACCTTTTCGTCATTAAAGGCATCTATAACAGCTTGAGTTCTTTCACCATAATGAATAATTAACTTGCGGAGATCATTATCAAGGGGTTCCAATAAACTCTCCCACTTCTTCTCCCCAGTTAGTTCTCTCCATCTTTCTGCTATGCTACCCATCAAAAACAATTTTTTTTCCCTTTTGTCTGCCAAAACAATGTAAGGTTGAGCTCTTAATTATTTCTTATTACAGCCTATTTATATAGTGACCTGGTTCTCAATATCATACGCTTCGTGTCACTTTCGAATTTTGGGTGCTTTAAGTTTTCAACTTTCAAGACTAGTAGTTTCTCTTATCTTTTCTCAACATGGAAACGATGGTTGAGCACTACATGTTAGACATGGTCAAATAATAATAAAACTCTTTTTCCCCATGCCACACACTTCCCATTATTATACTTGTTCCTATTTCGTGAAAGCAAAATTTTGCATAATATAATTGGTTAGCATTGATCATCTTGCATAAACAAAACCTATAGTTTCAAGTAAAATAATCGGATATAATCCTCCTATTCCTCTATGTTTAGAAAAAAAATATTAATCACGAATAGCTAAGTATATCTCATTGCAATTTTACTTCGTAAAATACTATGCACATGACTGATTAAAAAAAGAAAAGTCGTGAATTCCTCTTGAAAAAGAAATGTATAGCCATCAGTCATTTAGGTTAACTTGTTTCTTAAGTTTGATCGATTATTAATTTATTAGTTTCTTTTAAATACAAAATCTGTAATTTTTATTTTGACATGTTTTTAAGTAATTAATTCTGAATTGAAAAAAGAAAAAGACGTTTAACAAAGATCTCCTACAAGATGAAATGATCGGCCTTGCACATATTAAACAAATCAATTGAATTTAGACTGAAAACATCTAATTGTGATTTTATCTCATACACGTTATGTTGCTTCCTTTTTGTTGAGTGTGGATGTTGGAGTGAAGCATGTCTTTACTCAATCTCCTCACCCTGAAAATGAAATGAATGGATATTGCGGGTTAGATGAACAAACCTTTCTTGATTATCGTTTCCATTATTTTTCCTAGCAAAATTCATATTTTGCTTTCTGCTTTAAAAATGTTCTAGTAATTATACGTAATTAATAATAAGGTGGGCATCGCTTCCTCTATTTCTGGTATATATGAGGCCGGTGCTTCTACACGTTTATTATATATTCTGGCTAAGTGGCGATGGAGACAAAGTGGGCCCCTTGCCTTCCTGTCCTTACTCTTTTTTAAGATTCTCAAATTTATATTATATATAGAATAAATTGTACTGCCAAAAGACTGTATATGGCAATTATATCCTTATTTTATATCTCAAATGTCACATTTTTTTTAATTTAAAAATAAACGTGTGAAGGATGGAGGAATTCTAACGAAAAGAAAAATAAAATCGTGCATCTTCATTTTCCATATTTGAACAATTATTTCATTTCCATTAATGAAAATCTTTTTAGTAATATAAAATAAGTTAAAATATGATATGTACATTTTTGTATTCTCATAAATTTTGAATTCCATTCTTATATTTTTATTTGTAAAAATTTAATTTTTATATTTTTTAGATTTTAAAAATCAAATTCAATAGTTAACAATGTTAAGCTTCATAAAAATTGGTTTTATTTTAATAATAATAATAATAATACAGAGAGCGGAAAATAAAAGATGAATGAGGCTATGGAATAGAGAGAAACAGGGAAACCCGAGCAATATTGAGAATGCGATACAAGATTTATTAAAAATTGGTATGTAACACACATTTATACGTACAATTGTTTATGAATTGAATTATTAGTAATCCATAATGATGAAGGGCGATATCTGATTGCGGTCAAGCAATTTGAGAGCACATTGTATGTTGATCCATGATTACGAATGATCAACAAACTTCCAGTGTCCATTGTCCATTTGAATCATATATTTTTTATTCTCATTTCTCCACCATTGACCAGGAATTTTGTAATCTTCTTTCAGCCAATCTAAATGTTTGTTTACCAGTGCAATATCATGATCGTAATCCAGACGAAACCCATCTTCCTGGACGCCCGCAACTCCATGCAGGTAAATATCCAAACTATGAGCAACGAAAAGTTCACCTAAGTTATCCATAAGCTCATCCATAAATCCTAGGATGGTGGTGCCAATTTCCAGCTCTTCTTCTTCTGACGTGTAGTTTCTACGCTTATAGCCTTTCGGGCCGGCATAAATTTCCAGTTCTTCTTCAACCTGGATGTTTTCATCTAAATATTCTGCAGGCAAATACTTAGGAGGAGGGATGGACGTGGAATCTGTGTCGCCAACACTACCGATCATAATAAAATTCTGCTTCAAGTAGTTTGACTTACTGGTGTTGATTCTTATCTATCTATTATCTATAATATATTGAAACTTTTTAACTTACCAGAATATCTTTTAATTTTGTTTATTCTATTACTAAATTAACATTTAAAAATAATTATAATATTTAATTTAAAATTATTAATTAAAAAATTTGAAATAAAATAGACATTGTGATAATTATACAATTAAAAAAATTATAATTAAATAGAAGATGTGATAATTATAATTAAATTTATAATTATTAATTAAAAACAATTGTATTAATTTTAAAATAAAATTATTACTTAAATAAAAGCCTATAAAATATAGGGAAAAAACTAAAATAATTATAATTATAACTAAAACATTTGACGTAAAAAAGGAGTGCAATTTTATTAATGTAAAATAGAGTAATTACTTAATAATATACCAATTAAAATTTTAAGTTTAGCACTATAAATAACATTATGTAGTTAGACATATTTGATTAATTAGCATCTAAGAAAAAATTATCGATAAAAAAATGAGAAGTTGTTAGCATTAATAAATTATATATATATATACATACATATATATAGCAATGGTTATTTGAAAAGACAATATTGAATCGTATTCAAATTACAATAGCACCAAAGAAAAATTGAAGATTATTTTTATTATTGACGAAGATAATATAATAATTTTTCTACTTGTATTGTATGTTGTTTATACTATGTGAAGTAAACACTCTTAAAATTGTTGTTTTTATTTCTCCATTATTTGTTTGGTACATATGGAAAACATTTTGTAAATTTGTTTTGAAGAGAAAGTTAAATTTTAATAATTATTTTTTAATTATCATTACTAATACAATTAAAATATAATATGTAATCCATATGAGCTTAGGAACTAATATTAATATAAAAAAATTAGTTTTAATTTTTTAACAACTAAATTATAATTTGGTTAATAGATGACATCAACTTATTTAATTATTTAAATAATAGTATAGATAAAGATAAAATATAAATAAAATATATATTAAAGTGTATTTAAATTTGACTATTTAATATTTCTCACCCAAAATGTCAATTAATTTTCTTAGTCCACTACCATATAGAATTTTACCCAATACCGTAAATGGAACCATATAGCAACTTATTTATTTATACAATATTTAAATCATTAATTGAATTAGTGTTAAATGTAACACCCTTTAACCCCAAACCGTCACCAGAAGAGGGTTATAGAGCATTACCGGAGTTTACAGAATAATTACACACAATTCCATTATTTTCTTATGTTTATGTCAAAGCTGTCTTCTTGAGCAGCAGTCACTAAAATATTTATAACTGGAGCTACTAAACTTCAAATTAAGTTCCGTTAATTTTCCTTAAAACTAGACTCATATATCTTTCTACCATAAAATTTTCAGAATTTTTAATATAGCCAATTAGTATAGTTTATTCCTCAAATTTACCCCTGGTCTGCTATTTGACAACTTCAACCCTTTTTTACTAAAATTTAATTATCTCATAGCATAGGACTCGGATGATGTTCCCGTTTATTTCTCTTAAAAATAGACTCATTAAAGATTCTAAGCATATAAATTATAGCTCATAATTATTTTTATAAAATTTTTAATGATTTTCCCAATTTAGAATAGGGAATTCCAAAATCAATCTGACATTGTTTCACAAAAATTCAAATTCATACCAAATTAGTCAAATCCTATTTTATACCATAACCAAACCTAAATTTATTTATTTCATCCTTACATTTACAATTTCAAAATGACACACACATAAGACATCCTAGGTACATGCCGTTACCCATAATTAACACACTTTACCTCATTGAATTCGGGATCGGCCTGGGATGCTGATTAAACGTTCTATCTTTACTTTACCTGCGCACGGAAACAAACCGTAGCTGAGTATGGTATACTCAGTGGTATTTCTATAATCCAAACACTTGATAATATAACAATTAAACTTAAAATCACAATAACAAATATAACTATTCATTTATTTATTTTATAGATAAGTTTCATTTACTTACCATAAAAATTCTATACAAGCCATATAACAAACACAACAACATATTTGCTCAATTCTTTTCATTTGCTTACCGTATAAATTCTTTACAATATATTCACAATTCATTTGTATTCACACTTTACTTCTTAAAATATACCATTTTAATTCATTCTAACATCAATCATCATCCATTTGAACTTCACTCATTTCATGAACCTTTTGGTTCATGTTTTCAATCTCATATCTCAATTTCAATTCTCAATTTAATTTCTCATTTCGTTCCAATAGCTCAATCAATCAAATTCACTCGATTTATCTTTTCACTTATTTACCCCTATTAACAAGACTCGGACTCTGATAGATACACGAATTCCTCCCAAACACACCAGAATATCCAACCCAAACACACCTGGAATATTATAAATTCTCCCAAACACACCAGTATATCATATCCTCCCAAACACACCAATAAGGCATTAAATGCCTCTTCGGATAAACCGAAGTATATAATAACAGAAACATCTTCTCGGCCGAACCACAAATCTCCCCATCACATCACAAATCCAATGGCATGCCATTTGTATCCAATCTGGTCCGATACTGTTAATAGGGTATTTGATTCACTTTCTCAATTTAATAAGTCTTTCATCAATATACCATTCTAATAATCACATATATTCATATCAATTTCCTCATATTTCCAATCAATAAATTTTTTTTCAATATAACATTCATTCAATATTCAAATTTTTACATAAATCATATATATATTATATTTCAATCAATATAAATTCAATTAAAATGATTTCAATCAATATAAATTTGATAAATTCATCACATACCAAAATCAATCCATTTCAATTGTAAAATATCATAATTCTAACACTAACAATTGTCATCTGTATATAAATATAACAAATAATGACTGAGTTCGGATTATAAAAATACAAACCGTATTTTCTCGAGCTGACTCCCGTTGTCTTTGCCATTTTTCCTTGCTTAGCCGAGATTTCCCGAGACAACATTAGCTATGGGAATTAAAACAATTCATATTCGTTAATTCTCTACTAATTTATATCTAATTTGTAACACCCCTTACCCGTATCCAACACCGGAATAGGGTACGAGGCATTACCAAAACACATACACTTGTAAACGTATTTAACCGAGTTATAAAATTTCATCAAAATTAAAACTTTCAAAAATAATTAACATGTTTCTATAACTTTTCACAATATATCCTCAAAATATTATAATCATAATTATTAGGGCCTGCGAGACCCGATACATACTCATGCAATTTAATGCTTCATTTCCATTTAATTCAATTCGCAATTTCTCATGCTCATAATTTAAATCATATCACTAGAAATTTCCATTTAATTCACGTACAATTCAATGACATCAAATTCAAACTAATACGTATTTACCATTTAACTCAATGTTTATTGATTATACCATTCAATAACACATTTATGAAATTCTCAATTTAGCAATGAAAATATCACTTTAGTTTGAATAACAACATCGTCCTGATATAAATACACTACCACTTATCCATTTACTTTAATTCTTTTGGGCCCATTTGTCACTTACCATCCTTAATCAAATTAGAGAACGGTCACGGAAAATTGAGTACTTCACTTTCACTTTGCCATAGTATAACTATGGTCTTACGTATGATCACTTATCACTTGTCCCTGATCAGATAAGTGTAGCCACCTATCACTTTGTTTCTTGATCAGATAAGTGTAGCCACTTATCACTTTGTTTCTTGATCAGATAAGTGCAGCCACTTATCACTTTGTCTCTTGATCAGATAAGTGTAGCTAAAGCTATCACTTATCACTTTGTCTCTTGATCAGATAAGTATAGCCGAAGCTATCACTTATCACTTTTCACTTGTCACTTGATCAGATAAGTATAGCCGAAGCTATCACTTATCACTTTATCACTTGATCAGATAAGTATAGCCGAAGCTATTACTTATCACTTTCCACTTGTCACTTGATCAGATAAGTATAGCCGAAGCTATCACTTATCACTTTATCACTTGATCAGATAAGTATAGCCGAAGCTATTACTTATCACTTTCCACTTGTCACTTGATCAGATAAGTGTAGCTAAAGCTACCACTTATCACTTTATCACTTGATCAGAAGTACTCAAATCCGGCGTTCCGCTCAATTTGATCATTTATTCATATATCAGGCTTACCAACATGTTTTAATTCATAAACCATTCATGGTATTATTTCATGCCAAATCATATACTGAATATACCATACACACATACTATGAAACTTTATTTTCACACATGAGCTGAAACCATGACCAATAATGCACAAAAATAAGCATCATTCATATTTCATCGTTTATGAGTTATAATCAAACATATGACCATTTATACACGAATCATTCATATATTTCCCAATTTTCCTCCTCCTCCTCTCCATTCCACATCCTTAATGTGTATAACACACTTAAACAACATTAACCATAATTTCAATATTCACTAACATGTATATTCAAAGCTGTTTATCCGAGTCAGAGTCACTAAATTATTTTTATCCGGAGCTACGGAGCTCCAAATTAAGATCCGTTAATTTTCCCTGAAACTAGACTCGCATATCTTCATACCATAAAATTTTTATAATTTTTGGTTCAGCCAAATAGTACAGTTTATTCTTTAAAGTTTCCCCTGTTTTGCTGTCTGACAGTTCCGACCACTCTTCACTAAAAATTAATTATCTCATTGTACAGAATTCGGATGATGTTTTAGCTTGTTTCTTATAAAAATAGACTCATTAAGGATTCTAACCATATAAACTATAACTCATAATAATTTCTGTACAATTTTTAATGATTTTCCAAAGTCAGAACAGGGGAACCCGAATTCATTCTGACCTTGTCTCACAAAATCTATTATATCTCATGATTTACAATTCCATTGCTCACATAATTTCTTTTATAAGAAACTAGACTCAATAAGCTTTAATTTCATATTTTATTCATCCTCTAATTCAATCTCTACAATTTTTGGTGATTTTTCAAAGTTACACTACTGCTGCTGTCCAAAACTGCTTTAGTGCAAAATGTTGATTTCCATTTTGCCCCAAATTTCACAGTTTATACAATTCGGTCCTTTCTCAATTAACCCCTCAATTAATCTAATTTTCTCAATTAGTACTTTACTAGACATTATAAGTTGTTACACAACTATTGAAATTCAGAATTTCCACATATAACTCTATCTTCAAACTCTTTTACTATTAGGTCCCAAACATTCACTTTCTATTCAATTCTTTCAATAAAATCAGCATATGAACAATTTAAAGCTCTAATTTCATGCTAAATCATCATATACTTCCAGCACATATTCATATCAACTTTCAACTTCTTTCATAAAATCAAAAACTAATGAATTTAACAAGTGGGCCTAGTTGTAAAAGTCATAAAAATACAAAAATTTCAAGAAATAGTCAAGAATTGAACTTACTTGTAATAAAAATATGAAGAACCAACTTGAATAAGCCCTTCCATGGTGTTTTAGCTGATGAGAATTCAGAAAATGAAGAGAAAATCTAGATAATTCCACTTGGGTCCTAACTTTATTAAGCAAATTTTGCAATTTTCCAATTTTTCCCTTAATTCTCCTTACTTTCTTGCTGATTTCATGCCTCTGGCGTCCAGACCAAATAGACCTTGGGTCTATTTGCTTTTTAAGCCCTCTTCCTTTTATCATTTAAGCTATTTAATCATTTCCCAAAATTTTGCATTTGTTACAATTTAGTCCTTTTTGTTCAATTAATTATCGGAACTTTAAAATTTCTTAACGAAACTTTAATACTAACTTTTTAACACTCCATAAATATTTATAAAAATATTTATGGCTCAGTTTAAAATCCCCGAGGTCTTGATACCTCATTTCGATTCTAATTATTTTAATATTTATTTCTAGTGCACTATTCACTATTTCAAAAATTTTCCTAACTTCATATTTAACTTATACTTACTAAATTAATAATATTTTCTACCCATTTGTCGAATTTAGTGATCTCGAATCACCGTTCCAACACCTCTGAAAATTCAAGCCATTACATTTTTTTTTTCGTCGGATTTGTGGTCCCGAAACCACTGTTCCGACTAAGTCTAAAATCGGGCTATTACAACTCTCCCCCCCTTTAGGGATTTTCGTCCCCGAAAATCTTACCAGATGGTAGGTTAATGATTTACTTCCACAGTATATTTCAAATTCGCACATGATTTTGGATTTTCATATCTTTTACAGATAATCACATAGATTCATAAGAAAATCAGGATAGCGATATTTCAGCATCTGAAGCTACACAAAGTATCGAAAAATTACAATCCATATAGAATGATATCCATTTTGATAATCTGAGTAGTTTTCAGAACTATCAAATATTTCTCTCTTTTATATTGTCCTCATTTTCTAATTCATTCACTTTTCCGACCACATTATTATTCTTCCGTACACGAACTTCTGTAACACTACACTCGTAAGCTTATTCAACCAAAATCTCACAAATTTCATTGTAACATTTTACTAATATGGGGGTGAGTGTAGTAAAGCCTCAAATTTATCTTACACATAAATGCGCATAACACATACCATCACAAATAGCCAATTCATTACTAAGTTCACATTCTCAAAGCATTTAATAAACATTTGCTTTTAATCACTTTTGTTCTCAACACAAAATTCTAACTCAAATCACTAATTCACAATCAAAATTTCTATATAGCATCATAATCCAAATATCATAACTCATATGCTTGTATAATTATAACATTCATCAAATAAAAAAAAATGTTTTATTCTTTGATCCATACTTTTATGAGTTTCAACTCATAATCAATACATTTTCACTCAAACATTTTAGTATTTATTTCTATACTATTAGAATTAACTCAGTTGAAAAACATATCTGTCTCATCAAGATAATTTTCGTCATAGAACAATACTGATAAGGGGGTGATGGTGAAGTCATAAATCTTTCAACTTGCTCTCATAGATACATATATATATATGATTTTGTATTCATCATCAATGTAATACCATCAAAACCACGTAATTCATTCCAAGCAAATTAACACATCTATTTATTACAAATGTTTTCTGTCACTCACAATTTCACACAACGAATTTACTTACTCAAGCTCAATGTTAATATCTAATTAAATTCCAATACTTGGCTTCTATTTTACTTACCGACATTTGCCAAATTAGAGAACGTCTTACGGAATTGAGTACTTCGTTTTCTCGATGCCATAGTCCAACTATGGTCTTACACGTAATCACAAATCACATACCGATGCCACAGCCCAGCTATGGTCTTACACAGAATCACATAATCACATGTTCACATGTTGCCATGGTCAAACCATGGTCTTTTCCGTCAATTCATCACATATCACTGAACGAAAGTACTCATTCCTGCGTTCTACTCAATTGGACTTCCAATTCAATTTTTCATACTATTATAATATTCATGGTTTAGACATAAAACAAAATATCTTATTATCTTTAATTTAACAATTAAACATAAGATTCTATCATATGAACATACTAATTTCACTTATTCAAGCAGATGTACATACACACGTTCCATCTATTTAAGTAAATTTGCTTATCATATTCACTTAATCAAATATGTTGAGCACATAGCATTATATAATCACCAACATACTTGGATGAGCTTATCACAACATAAACTTTTTTTTTTAACTTATAGTCATCTCTTTTCATACATGAACACATCCATATCACAAATTTTTATACTTACCTTTCCAAATTCCAACATAACGTGAGCATATTTCATTTATCTCAATATCATTTTTAGCATTATCGAAAATAGCTCGATTGAAAATCATCTCTATCTTAACAAAGCAATTTCGTTAGAGCCTGGAGATATCACATCATCAAGAATAATAACGTGGCATGTATAGCTAGGCTCACATATGCTACGTTTGGTCCGAGAACCGACTAAACCGTAGCTCTGATACCACTAAATGTAACACCCCTTACCCGTATCCAACACCGGAATAGGGTACGAGGCATTACCAAAACACATACACTTGTAAACGTATTTAACCGAGTTATAAAATTTCATCAAAATTAAAACTTTCAAAAATAATTAACATGTTTCTATAACTTTTCACAATATATCCTCAAAATATTATAATCATAATTATTAGGGCCTGCGAGACCCGATACATACTCATGCAATTTAATGCTTCATTTCCATTTCATTCAATTCGCAATTTCTCATGCTCATAATTTAAATCATATCACTAGAAATTTCCATTTAATTCACGTACAATTCAATGACATCAAATTCAAAACTAATACGTATTTACCATTTAACTCAATGTTTATTGATTATACCATTCAATAACACATTTATGAAATTCTCAATTTAGCAATGAAAATATCACTTTAGTTTGAATAACAACATCGTCCTGATATAAATACACTACCACTTATCCATTTACTTTAATTCTTTTGGGCCCATTTGTCACTTACCATCCTTAATCAAATTAGAGAACGGTCACGGAAAATTGAGTACTTCACTTTCACTTTGCCATAGTATAACTATGGTCTTACGTATGATCACTTATCACTTGTCCCTGATCAGATAAGTGTAGCCACCTATCACTTTGTTTCTTGATCAGATAAGTGTAGCCACTTATCACTTTGTTTCTTGATCAGATAAGTGCAGCCACTTATCACTTTGTCTCTTGATCAGATAAGTGTAGCTAAAGCTATCACTTATCACTTTGTCTCTTGATCAGATAAGTATAGCCGAAGCTATCACTTATCACTTTTCACTTGTCACTTGATCAGATAAGTATAGCCGAAGCTATCACTTATCACTTTATCACTTGATCAGATAAGTATAGCCGAAGCTATTACTTATCACTTTCCACTTGTCACTTGATCAGATAAGTATAGCCGAAGCTATCACTTATCACTTTATCACTTGATCAGATAAGTATAGCCGAAGCTATTACTTATCACTTTCCACTTGTCACTTGATCAGATAAGTGTAGCTAAAGCTACCACTTATCACTTTATCACTTGATCAGAAGTACTCAAATCCGGCGTTCCGCTCAATTTGATCATTTATTCATATATCAGGCTTACCAACATGTTTTAATTCATAAACCATTCATGGTATTATTTCATGCCAAATCATATACTGAATATACCATACACACATACTATGAAACTTTATTTTCACACATGAGCTGAAACCATGACCAATAATGCACAAAAATAAGCATCATTCATATTTCATCGTTTATGAGTTATAATCAAACATATGACCATTTATACACGAATCATTCATATATTTCCCAATTTTCCTCCTCCTCCTCTCCATTCCACATCCTTAATGTGTATAACACACTTAAACAACATTAACCATAATTTCAATATTCACTAACATGTATATTCAAAGCTGTTTATCCGAGTCAGAGTCACTAAATTATTTTTATCCGGAGCTACGGAGCTCCAAATTAAGATCCGTTAATTTTCCCTGAAACTAGACTCGCATATCTTCATACCATAAAATTTTATAATTTTTGGTTCAGCCAAATAGTACAGTTTATTCTTTAAAGTTTCCCCTGTTTTGCTGTCTGACAGTTCCGACCACTCTTCACTAAAAATTAATTATCTCATTGTACAGAATTCGGATGATGTTTTAGCTTGTTTCTTATAAAAATAGACTCATTAAGGATTCTAACCATATAAACTATAACTCATAATAATTTCTGTACAATTTTTAATGATTTTCCAAAGTCAGAACAGGGGAACCCGAATTCATTCTGACCTTGTCTCACAAAATCTATTATATCTCATGATTTACAATTCCATTGCTCACATAATTTCTTTTATAAGAAACTAGACTCAATAAGCTTTAATTTCATATTTTATTCATCCTCTAATTCAATCTCTACAATTTTTGGTGATTTTTCAAAGTTACACTACTGCTGCTGTCCAAAACTGCTTTAGTGCAAAATGTTGATTTCCATTTTGCCCCAAATTTCACAGTTTATACAATTCGGTCCTTTCTCAATTAACCCCTCAATTAATCTAATTTTCTCAATTAGTACTTTACTAGACATTATAAGTTGTTACACAACTATTGAAATTCAGAATTTCCACATATAACTCTATCTTCAAACTCTTTTACTATTAGGTCCCAAACATTCACTTTCTATTCAATTCTTTCAATAAAATCAGCATATGAACAATTTAAAGCTCTAATTTCATGCTAAATCATCATATACTTCCAGCACATATTCATATCAACTTTCAACTTCTTTCATAAAATCAAAAACTAATGAATTTAACAAGTGGGCCTAGTTGTAAAAGTCATAAAAATACAAAATTTCAAGAAATAGTCAAGAATTGAACTTACTTGTAATAAAATATGAAGAACCAACTTGAATAAGCCCTTCCATGGTGTTTTAGCTGATGAGAATTCAGAAAATGAAGAGAAAATCTAGATAATTCCACTTGGGTCCTAACTTTATTAAGCAAATTTTGCAATTTTCCAATTTTTCCCTTAATTCTCCTTACTTTCTTGCTGATTTCATGCCTCTGGCGTCCAGACCAAATAGACCTTGGGTCTATTTGCTTTTTAAGCCCTCTTCCTTTTATCATTTAAGCTATTTAATCATTTCCCAAAATTTTGCATTTGTTACAATTTAGTCCTTTTTGTTCAATTAATTATCGGAACTTTAAAATTTCTTAACGAAACTTTAATACTAACTTTTTAACACTCCATAAATATTTATAAAAATATTTATGGCTCAGTTTAAAATCCCCGAGGTCTTGATACCTCATTTCGATTCTAATTATTTTAATATTTATTTCTAGTGCACTATTCACTATTTCAAAAATTTTCCTAACTTCATATTTAACTTATACTTACTAAATTAATAATATTTTCTACCCATTTGTCGAATTTAGTGATCTCGAATCACCGTTCCAACACCTCTGAAAATTCAAGCCATTACATTTTTTTTTTCGTCGGATTTGTGGTCCCGAAACCACTGTTCCGACTAAGTCTAAAATCGGGCTATTACATAATTAATAAATTTTGATTCAATTTCTACTTTAATTTCAATTTAATCTTAACTAAATTCACTTACTTTTTCTATCTCAATTCATACTTCATTTCTATTCAAATTTTGTCCAAACTCATACTTAACTATTAAATTTTTAGCATATTTTCCTAATTTCGAAAATTTCATCAATTTAGGCCCTTCAACATAAAACTTATGAATTACTTTACAATTCAATCCTTATTTCATTTCTAACTTGAATTCCTATCAATCTAACCCCTAATTCATTTTTTATTCAACATGAACAATATTTAGAATTCTAATAACTTTCAAAATATTAATTTAATTTCATCAAAACTTTGTTCTAAAGCTTTTAAAACATCAAAAATAAGTAAAAAGGGCTAAATTAACTTACCTATTAAACTTCCAAACCTTCAAACCCGAATTCTCCCTTTTTCTTTTCTTTCTCCTTTCTTTCTTTCCTTCCCCTGCTTTTCGTTTGCCTATTGTGTTTCTTTTCTTTGTTTCCTTTCTCTTTTTCTTTATTTATTTACTATATATATATATAAAATATAATAATAATAAAATATCTATATTTAAAATCTATTTAATAACAAATATTTATTTAACACTTGTATGCATTTTTTATTATTACACATGTCACAAATTTTACCATACATTTGTCATAATTTAGTATATTTATTACATAAAAATCTCATAATATAATTATTTAATTAATAAATATCTTATTTAATATTAAATACTAATATTACAATTGTACACACTTATATTTCACATTTGTACCAATAAATTCATTACAATTGTCATTATTTAATTTATTTATCAAACAAAAATCTCACTATTTAATTATTTAATTAATAAATATCTTTTATTCTAAAATTAAGTAAATATACAATTATATTCCAAGTGTTCAAATACATATATTACACTTGTACAATTTTATCATCACACATTTGTCTTTATTTCAATTTATTTCATAATATAATAACTTAATATCAATTAAATAATAATAACCATAATAATAAATTAATTAATTAATATAAGAAAATCCTAGACTCTTTCATCTTTTGCCGCCTAAATTCATACATTAGGCATAATTGCCTATTTGGTCCCTTTTTATTTTCTTTTAATCTACAATTCAACTTTTATTCTTTATTCAATTTAGTCATTTTTCCTAATTACTCTTAATTAAGTTAAATTCACTTAATTAAAAATCTAATTAACCACTCGATTAACTTCATAAATATTTTTAATAAATATTTTCTAATCCATTTTTCAGAAACAGTGATCCGAAAATACACCTTTCTAATAACCTTAAAGTTCGGGTCGTTACATTAAAAGTCAAATGGATATTAGCTCTGTTGAAAAATTATTTTTAAAAGTAAATTATACTGTTATATTAAAATCGATAAAAATACATATATTATAGGGCTTGATTGCTTGAATTTGAGATTATTTTTTAAAAATATTTTTTTAATATAGTAATGATTTGAATTTAAATTATTTTTAAAGTAAATAAAATCCGGATTAGTGTTTTTATTTTAAAATCTTGAACAAAACATAAAGATTGTTTATCAAACCATGGAAAGATGTTCAAGTATCATCCTCATCTTGACTTTGATGATCCATTAATTCCCAAGAACCATCCTCCTGCTGGACCAGACCTTTGTTTTTCTCAATCCTCCATGACACTGGCACCAAATATTCATCCTTTAATCCATTGACGGATTTGTTTACGAGGGCTATATCACGACTAATCACCAACTAAAATCCTCCATTACACCCTTGCGTTCCTGCCACCCCATGTAAATAGGCTTCCAAATCATGCCAATTTAACCAGTTCCCAGAGCTCCTCAAGTACTTTGATTTACGTGTGTCAATATCCAATTCTTCCCCCACATCCGTGTACCCTACCATAGGATATTTGGGAACAGCATCTATAACATTTCGGACGCGTAACGCTCGAAGGTCACTGTATCCTGTGAATTTCTTTTTGAAGTTTGAGTCACCAACTCGAAGACTAGCGAATAAAAAGGCTGTAACAGGAGAGGCCCCTCCCGATGGATTACTGGCCTTGTTATATCTATTGGCAATAATGTCAATGGCATTCAAAGTTGCAATAGCTGCACCTAAGCTGTGGCCGGTCACTGTGATGCTGGTTTTCCTCGTTCTTGAATTGCTCCACTGGCCTCATAACCTCGTTGAGAACCTAAAATATCAATAGCCAAGAACAGAGACGAACCTTAGTATTTTCCATTGAAACAAGGTATCGATGCTAGTGGAGCATTGGTAAGGCATTGGTAGCGTTCACCTGGTCTCTGGCACTGGTTTTGTTATAAGGCGAACGTGGGTCTTTCGAGGTGTAGATGGAGTACCAGTCCTCATGCACCTTGGCATCACTTGGATCACCAAAATCTGTTGGGAAGAAACCGAACAACCGAAACAAAGCGAAAGCACAACCGGTGTTCTTTCTCTCCTTATAACTCCTGTCAAAAATTATGGCAAGCACAATAGCACAAGATATGTTCTCTAGCAACCTTAATCAACCACAAATCAACTAATGCAACCACAACAAAAATAAATAGAGACACCGGTATTTTACGTGGAAAACCCCTCTAAATCAAGGGTAAAAACCACGGGACTTTAGAGTCCGATAAAGAGCTCCACTATCATCAAATGTTCGGCTACAAGATCACAATATCAAGCCTACAACAAGCATTCAACTCCGACAAGGCTAACAATATGTAATCTTTAGCAAAAGAGAGAAAAATGAGAGAACATCACCAAAAATGTAGCTGCTAAAAAATGGGTATTTCCGACGCTACAAGACTCGGATGAAAAATCCGACCGTACAAAGTCAATAACACCTTATCGCCTAGTTGCTATCCAAAAATCAGCTCAATTGAACCACGGATGAACCTTCGATCGAAGAGTTGATCACTGCTGCACCAAACTTGAAAAACTGAAATTTTCTTCTCTCTTTCTCTCTGTTTTAATTTGAGATTTTTTTTTTGTTTTAGCTCTACAAAAATTTCTGCCCACATCACCCGTTAAAAGCCCAAAAATTGGTTTTTGACAAACCAAAAAGAAGGCAAAACATTGTGGCAGAAAATATGGGTTTTTCCCACATAGTGGGACCCATACCCAACAAATCTCCCCCTCCAACTATGTGGGGAATGCCTCCATGCCGGAGGTCAAACAACATACTTCAAACTTTCCTTTTGGTAAGGCCTTCGTCAACATATCAGCACCATTATCATTAGTGTGTATCTTCTCAAGCTCTAACAGCTTAGCTTCAAGAACATCTCGAATCCAATGGTACCTCACATCAATATGCTTAAATCTAGCATGAAAAGTTGAGTTCTTACCAAGATGAATAGCACTCTGGCTATCACAGTACAGGACATACTTCTCCTGAGTAAAACCAAGCTCATGCACAAACTTCTTCATCCAAAGTATCTCCTTACACGCTTCGGTTGCTGCAATGAACTCTGATTCGGTGGTGGACAATGCAACACACTTTTGCAGTCTCGATTGCCATGCCACAGCTCCCCTGCATAAGTGATTAAGTAACCTGAAGTAGATCTCCTCGAGTCAATGTCTCCGGCCATGTCTGAATCTGTATACCCAACAAGAACAGGTTTCTCATTGCCGAAACAAAGTTTCATGTTGGAAGTGCCACGAATATATCTCATAATCCACTTCACTACATTCTAATGCTCTCTGCCTGGATTAGAAAGAAACCGACTAACTGTACCAACGGCATAAGCCAAGTCTGGTCTCGTGCAAACCATTGCGTACATCAAACTACCACGGCTGAAGAGTAAGGAATTTCCGCATCTCTTCCTTCTCCTTGTGAAGGACTATGCTTAACACTCAATCTAAAGTGCATAGCAAAGGAGTATTCACCGCTTTAGCTTGTCCATACTAAACCTTTGAAGTACTTTCTCAATGTACCTCTCTTGTGATAACCATAATTTCTTGGCCTTTCTATCACGTGTCAGTCTTATGCCAAGAATTTGCTTTGCTGGCCCCAAATCCTTCATTGCAAAGGATTTACTCAACTCATGTTTCAACTTCTCATTCTAGAAGCATTCTGACCAACAATAAGCATATCATCAACATAGAGCAAAAGAATAATAAAATCATCACCAGAGAATCTCTTAACAAACACACAATGATCAGAAGTAGTCTTCTTGTAGCCTTGCTCCCCATAACAGACTCAAACTTCTTGTACCATTGCCTTGGAGCTTGCTTCAAACCATACAAGCTCTTCTTCAATCTGCACACATAGTCCTCTTTCCCTTGTGCAACAAAACCCTCTGACTGCTCCATGTAAAGCTCTTCTTCCAAGTCACCATGAAGAAAGCAGTTTTCACATCCATTTGTTCAACCTCTAGGTCATAACAAGCTGCCAAACTCAGTATAGTTCTGATAGAGGACATCTTCACAACCGGAGAAAATATTTCTTCAAAATCAACCCCCTTTTTCTGAGTATAACCCTTGACGACCAATCTAGCTTTGTAACGTGGAGATGAAGACTTCTCTTCTTGCTTCAACCTGTAACCCACCGATTCTTCAAGCTTTT